>NW_022157938.1:0-102900 GCF_003316985.1 Fusarium coffeatum | reverse complement strand
AAAAAAAAAAAGCCAAACACCGCCAAACCCAAAATTCGCAGCTGCCAATTCATAATTAGATCGTATCGTCAGATTACACACACACTTGTCAAATCTCCCCAGTACAACGTATTACAACATCTCTCGTCTCTCGTGCATCTAACCATTATTATAGAGACCTCATGGATCTCATTTTCTTCTCGGTAAACTTTTGCATGGGGCGAACACTCAGGCGGCGCTCGTCACGACCTGCTGCAACGCCAAAGTACCATCTCGATTGCTCACGAGAGTTGGGACGGTCAAGGCCCAAGCGGGACTTGAGGTCTGATACATCGCGAACAGCCAGGAAAGCTTCGTCATGAACCGTGTCTTCAGCCGTGCAGAGAGCGATGAGCTCAGCAAGACAGTTGGCAGGATGGGGAATGCGGAGAGCTTGACGACGAGGCAGCATCAAGGTAAGGCATCCGAGGTACAAGAATAGGAAGGCAAGAAGGACCCCAAAGACGGGCATATTGGGGAACATCTTGACCTGGCCACGGAAGTTGGTGAGGGCCATGAAGAGGCCGCCAGCAAGAATGGGGATGAATATGAATATGACAGCCATGAAAGACGTTACTGCCACACGCCAGTGTCCATTACGAAGAGCTTTCCAAGTGCATTGGAATGGAAGACACGCGGCGTAATCGGCAAGGATGGACTTGGATGCGATTGAACCAGAGGATCTAGATAGATCTGCCCAAGGTTGATGAACACGCAGAGCATGGTCGACACTTTGAAAGAGCAGGAACATTATCATGCCCAAAATCGAAGGGACAAAGGCGTAGAGAAAGTTGGCTGCAGAGAAAGATCCGTTGTTGGGTCGTGCTTGGACTTGAGGAAAAAAACCCTGATCCAGTCTGGTCTGCGGCAAGAAAGAGACCACAAGGATAGCCAAGATGAAGAGAGTCATAAAGATGACTGAGCTCAAAATGACAGGAGTGCGTAGGGCAATGGGCAAGTACCTATAATGCGCATAGCGAACCTCAGCCTCGAGGTCATCACGGGATGAAGCAGGTGAAATGTTGTAGCTGGCCTTCTTGGGGATGATTTTATAGGTGCTGCGGTCACCCTGAGATTCTTCGCCCACAGTTCCAATGCCGTACCACATGCCACCTTGTGGGCCATCCATCTGCCAGTATCCAAGTCGGTCGAGATGGCGATCTCGAAGCTGAGCCTGGAATAGGGAGCTTCGCTGAACAACATCCACGCCTTCATAGCTTTTGGTAGTGTTACTTTGGCTCAGTAGAGGAAGAAGGTGTCCTAGGGACCGGATGTCCCACATGAGACCCGTCCATCGCTTAAACCAATACATCATCAGAATCATGGTAGCAATTAGCAACAGGATGTAAAGAGCGACGAGAGCCCACACGACGCCCTGGACTGCAGCCCAAATCCAGTTCCCATCCTGATAGATGCAGGAGAAAACTGTGCTCATTAGTGGAATAGTGAAGTTGGCAAGCCACGTGCACACGCTGAAGAACTGGAATTGCCAGGGTCCTGCCAACGAGGGTAGCAAGAAGGTAAGAGGATACAGTCGTCGGAAAAGTGCGAGATATCGTGCTCGGGGCTCGGCATCAGCCATGGCTGTGAATGGGAGTGTTCGCATTGAGGCAGTCACAACAGACTGAGCGTAAAGGAGAATAATTCCTGCGAAAATCTGAGGCAGGATACGAAACAAAAAGTATTGGCCACTGTAGATACTTCCGGGATACGGAGTGAATCCGTATTCCTTCTGTGAGTAGACAGCGCAGAAGATGAGAGCGGCGACCATGAGCACACACAGTAGCGCAAGGATGCTCATGGAGATTGGTTGAAGAATAGCGGGCTTGAAGGTGAGCGGAGGATGCGCTCTGTCGATGGGAATAGATCGAGGGCGAGACTTCTCCCGTTGGGCGAACTGATCGACTTCAGAGTGGCTCGAGGGAGTTGGTGGTTTAGGAGGTTTTGGTACGTCGTGACGAGCCGCCGGTGCAGCGTGGAACATCCCGGTTGGGATCTCGTCTCGGGGAGCGCGCGTCTCGATCGGTTCTGGTAAACGATCTTCAACGTAAGCGGGCTCCGGGCGTGTTAATTGATGGTGTGCCATTTCATCGTTTGCATACCGTCTTGGTTGCGGGTAATCCTCCTCCCAGTCATTAGATGAGCCGGAGGGGAAATGCGCGGTAGCAGGGCCACCATGATTTCTCGTCAGAGCTTCGAGGGCATACTGAATGTAAGGGGTATCGTCAACACCAGGAGTGACTTTGCCAGCGGCTATCGTCAATTCATCTTTGATGCTCGCCATGCGAGCTGAGTTCTCAGCGGCGAACATGGCCAATTGCGCCTCGTCGAAGCGGACAGACGAAGGACGAGTTGCAGGAGCAGTAGGATTGGGGGCAGTAGGAGCGGTTCGAGCAGCTCGAACAGACCGAGGCACTGGTGGAACGGCCTGATGCGTTTGTGTTGGTGGTGTAGGCGCTGTGAAGCCTCCAGGAAGTTCGGAGCCAAAGAGTCGCTCTGGGCCGTAGATTTCAGCTGATGATGCCGTGACCTTGGATGGAGGTAACGAAGGAGGTGAAGGAGCGAAGAAG
This sequence comes from Fusarium coffeatum, assembly GCF_003316985.1. NCBI lineage: Eukaryota > Fungi > Ascomycota > Sordariomycetes > Hypocreales > Nectriaceae > Fusarium > Fusarium coffeatum. The sequence continues at coordinate 100,312 of NW_022157938.1, read as the reverse complement.
AGAGCAGCAGGCGGTGATGCTGAAGGGTTGGTGGAATCTCGTCCTACACGCTGTCTAAGATCATAGTAAGGATGGAGAATTGGTTGCGATCGATCGTCGTCGTCGATTGACTGCTGGCCTGGAGTTTGTCTCTTTGGAGGGCCTTGACCTGTGAGGGTTTACCCGTCAGCGACACCGATAGTGGGTTGTAGGTGAGATGCAGATTGTATAGCGAATGTTGGGTCCGAAATCAATGATTGGGGAAAAGAGTGTGTAGTGTCACGTACGAGATCCTTCCACAAAGTCGAAGTTGAAGTTCTGGAAGTTCATGCTGGTTTTGTTTGAATGAATTCCTGTTTTTGTTCTGATATTGGGAGGGAGGGTATAAACTTGGCTTGCAGATGCAGACCGACTTCTTCGCGCTCCACACGCTCACTCGTCTCTTTTTTTTTCAATTACAACCAATTGGTAGCACGGAACAGGATTCTAGAGAGAAAACAGCAAACGCATAATGCAGGCTAAGAAGAAAGTATGAGATATGGTTGGACTAAAAAGACTCCTTTGGGCGAGGTTGGGTTCCTTGGAGAGGCTGGTAATGATAGTAATACTATTCCCAGCCCCCCGCGCCCCACCAACGTTGGATGTCTTGAGACGAGGGTTCAGAGTTTAGACAGAGAGGACATGACTTACTATTAGGAGCAGAAAAAGAAAAACTGTAAAATCCGAGTGAATGAAGTCGAGATGACTTGGAAGTCTTGGATTGAGACCCGGAGAGGCTTTTATGAGTGTAGGAAAGAGTAGAGATGTTGGGCACACAGAAAAGTCGGGTTTCCATGATGCAGCAGCTACCTACTAACGTACATACCTGCTGTGTTGTCACTGCACAGCGAGCGAGGCCAGCGCAAAGCTCAACTAGACCTATTTTGGATTAGATCATACGGCCCGGCGGGAGCTTGCTATCCACGGCTTGAAGTGTCACAGTCACACCTTCTCTAGAAGAAAGTCTAATGACGGATGCATATGAGCTAGGAAAAGTCAATTGAGTCTACTAACGTTAGGTATTCTAGATACTCGTCAAATTCATTATACCCAGTCCATGCTTGTTTTGCTTTGCAATTGTTTGCCATGTTATCCCTTGGCAAATATGACGTTTGTCTTACCCCAGATTATTTCATTTTCCACTCATGATTGACAGGGGTCCGAGACAATACCAACCACCTCAACAGCTCATCTGGGACAAACAGCTTCACTTTCTATCTCATTTTAGCGAAAACTTAGAGATCCAACCAAGGATTCAAAGAGGCATATTGACTGTTTCAGGTACTAGCGTTCCTGATTTGAACTCGACCGACCGAACTTAGGTTCGCTTTGAGCTTGATAGAATGGTTTGACAGAAGACAAGTCGAGGTGAGTGAAGGCATATATAGTGAGACGTTAGATATACTACAGAGTGACTAGAAAGAACAAAAAATCTCTACCTCGTGAGATTGAGCCAGCTGAAGTACAACAGCCGACTTTGAATTGTTTTCTTACCGTCGATAACTGCAAATCATGCAAAAGTAACTTACACCAGCAGAAGCATGATCCCCGACCCACAAACAGCCCCTAGAGCCCAAGGACAGAACAGACTCTGCAAGGGCACGAGCTGTATCGTATCTCCTGCCTTTTCATGCAAGGTACGTGCAACATAAAAAAAAAACAATTAAAAAAGACCAGGATCTCAGGTGGTCTTGGTGTTGGATATGTCTGTCTTGTTCTCTAAGAGGTTGGGATCCAAGTGTCAGGTCCGTTCTCTGCGTCATGGTGGAGGGAAGGGATGGCCAGACAATAAACCCGGTCTCCCAGTTCTTTGGAACCATTGCTGATTGGCGAACGTACCTATGAGCGGGTCTCCCTGTTTGTTGCTGGACAGTCTGATCTTCTGTCTCAAGGGATGAGGTGGTGGCTGGCAGGTATTTTCACGAAGTCATCTACGGATATCAATCAGCTTGGACGGTTGATCAATTAATTATGAGATTCCAATTCAAACTTCCAGCCACCTGCTAACGTCTTACTGAAAGGGAAATAACCCAGAACACAGTTACGCCTCGTATCAACGTCTCTTTCTGGGTTTATCTGCGACCAACCAAACTGTTTTCTAGCAGGCACTTACTGTAACTAGAGCTTCATCATTGGAGAGAGTCATGGTGGGCGACAAGTGGAACTCCAGGCTTAATTAGCAGCAATGATTCTCTGGTCACGTGAGTATCACCCATTAGTCGTATCTTTTGTAAGCCTGAGATAATCAACTAAAATCTTTCCAATGCACCCCCACATTTTGGAACCGTCAATCATTGACCAATCCGCTGAGCAATCATGACAAAGTCGATGTGTGATGCCATGGCAATGGCAAAACACAATTAGCTATATCTTGTCAGCGTTTTTCAATCAACTTCAAATTCTGTCCATTCGAATACAGGCACGTTCTCGTGAATTCCGTGAATTTGTCTATATATGTTTCGCTCCGGTCCCTTGATTGCGATTTTCGTCGCTGCAATTTCCATCCTCATCATCATCTATTCACCAGCAAACAACTACATCAATCACCTTCAACAACTCACAACAAACTTCATTCACCCGGACAAAACGTCAACAGTCGAAACAACTCATCAGAGTCAAATGATCAACGCTGCAAAGAACATGTCCAAGTCGCTCCGTCAAGCAAAGATTACTCCTCACCGTTCCAGCAATAGAGGACACAGCGATCATGGCTGGCTCAACACATACCATTCTTTTTGTTTTGCTGACTGGTACGACCCGAGATTTACTCACTTTGGTTCTCTTCGTGTCCTCAATGAGGATCGTGTAAAGGCCAACTCGGGTTTCCCAACACACCCTCACCGCGATTTTGAGATCTTCTCTTATATCCTTGGAGGAGAGCTTACACACCGGGACTCAATGCTTACCAAGGGCAAAGAGGGAGGACAGTCTGACAAGTTCTACCGCATGCACCGTGGTGATGTTCAGTTCACTACGGGTGGAACTGGCATTGCCCACTCAGAGTTCAACGAGCACAAGACCGACACTGTGCACTTTCTCCAGATCTGGGCCATCCCCTGGAAGCGTGGTCTTACCCCCCGATACCACACCCGTCACTTCAGCGATGAGTCCAAGAGACAGGGATTTGTCAAGATTCTGAGCCCCCTCAAGGGTGGTGAGGATGCTACTGCTCAGGAAGAGAAGACCGCCGAGCCCGTCATCCCCGAGACCATCCCCATTCACGCCGACTTTGTTATGGGCGCTGGCATCATCGAGCCAACCAACAAGTTTGAGTGGACAGTCGGAGGAGGTGCCACTGAGCAGACCAAGAGAAAGGTGTATGTGCACCTGCCCATGACTAAGGGAGGAAAGGCCAAGATCCGCCTGGATGGCCGGGAGGATGCTGAGCTTTTTGAAGGCGATGGTGCTTTCATCGAGGGTGTCAACGCCGGTGACAAACTCGCAGTGGAAAGCATTGGAGAGGTCGAGGCCGAGGTTATCGTTCTGGATACTGCTTAAGTCCAGGTTGTCAACGCTGGACTAAGCCAAGCTTCCTATTCGTACAATATGGATGGGTGAGCGGTATCGCCCGATAGAATTTTCTGAATGTATTTAGCGCGGATCTGTAAAATGAAATTCTCTATATCAAATCTTCCAATCTCCTTTGACTTAAAGTAGTGATGTTTAGAACCAACAAGTGGATGATTATGCCATACCAACTCACCCCCTGACACAAGTGTTATGAGATCGACAATGCCAACAAGTAGTTGTTCCATTTGATTAACCCACAGTGGAGAATGGTTCAGCATCCTGTTATGCCCTACATGGCGAGAATAAAAAGGCTAATCCGTCCAACGGTGTGACTGAGGTGACATGAAGCTGTTGAACTTGTGGACCGGATTTCGTACGTGCTTTGGAGCATCGTTGAGCGCTCATGGATCTCCACCCGTTGGTCATGTTTGTAAGTGAATCAGTATTGTGGCCAGTCGGAGATGTGATAGAGTGTAACAGGATATGACGAGAGGATCTGAGAGCCAGAGAACTAGCGAGTCCAATAATATGGGAATCCATAAAAATATTGTTGATTATCGTCAAGCATCTGTTCTGAAAACCCAGCAGGATATGTTGAACCGAGATCGCGAGGGTACCCAGTCTCCTGTGACAGGGATTTGACACTGCCGCCAAGTAAACAGTGGAATTTGGTATGAGACGGTGCGGAAAGAAGATTGTATCAGTATCAGAGTCGGAACAACGAAAGGCGGTATAAGTAAGACCAGTAGCAAGAGTAGGAACCTGAGAGTAGACACATCGCACAGGGGACCATGCAGGAGATATAAAAGCAATAACTAACGAGCACTATAATCATCGCATGTTTAAGATGTTGCAAAACACAAATATTGGCAAATATTGGACTAGCTGATACGTTGGCTAGCGTCTATTGTTGAGCGAGCAAACTATGGGTTCTAGGCTCATCGGAAGAAAAAAAGAACGTGAAGCCACGATTGACGTCAAGCCAAGCGAGAGAGGCCTCAGACTAGTGACGAGCTCCTTTTTTTTTCTCCTTATTGTCTGTCTGAGTATTATGGCCACCTAAGTCATGTTGCAATTAGCTATATGATGCACCAAGCTCCAAGAATGTAGTGGAGGAGTCAACATCTGATGTCACTCGAGTAGTCCAAGGGTTCTCGGAAGAAAGCGAAAGGATTGCCGATCAACGACAAGGGAGAGAGGAACAAGAACCCCTCCGATCGGCGGTGTCGCAACGTGGGCAGCGGCCGAGGGGTCCTACCTGGGTCTATCGTCAGACCCTTAGACTAGCCATATTGTACTGGACTCTATACTATTAGTTAGTGATCAATCTTGGGTCCAAAACCTCCGGAGCTGTCAGGGGTAATGCAGCTGGACATCCAAAAGAGGAAATCAGTACCTGAACTTACTACTACTAAGCCAGCGGTGACATTAGAAGATCCAATACGTAGCACCTAGATAGCTCCAATGTCTGCGCTATGATTTAAGCCCTACAGCTATGACTCGAGCTCTAACAACATGTTATTGGTCAACCGAAATGCAGGAACCGCTAGCCGCATCGCTTAGTTTAGACGACGACTCCACGTGAAGTTTCTAGACAGGGGTATAGACACAGACAGAACAGAACCAACAACGGCCAAAGCGACAACCCTTTCAGCTTCAGCTTCTTTCGTCACAATCTAACCTCTTCTTCAGAGAATGAACTTGGAGAATTGACAAGTCTTTGATGTCGGTCTAAGCCAAGTATCGTTGGTATCTCGAATCAAATGATGATGCAGTTCAACTGACAATTGACAGCCATATCATGGAGCTCAGCTAGGTACTCAAAACACTGCTTAACATGAAATCCATACATCCACAGTCAACATGCCCCTTACAGACGATACCCTCACCGGAACCCTCCCAACGCTGGCGTCGCGACTCAGGACCCTCTTAGGCGTCTATCCGAGTGGTACTGAACCGAATTCATTTGCTTGCCAAGATCAAATATCCATTATTCTCCCCTCATAGCGTCACGGAATGGGCTTATTCACGCACCTTAGCTTTATCTCCGTTCTCCATTCTCATCTTGGCGTATCGGTTGCACGGCTCAGCCGCCCATTTTTCCAATAGTTCGTCACTTTCGACCAACGTTTAGCCTGTTCCTGAAAACGATAGTCTACTGACTAACAGCTTCAGCTGTCTGAACTGCACAAGCGTGCAGCCTCTAGGCTAGACTTGTTCTACAGTACTGTTCTCTGGTGGAGATTGCTTCTTGCAGCGCGGCCGACGTCAAGCTGGCCCCCATCGACAATCCCAGAAGTCCATGTCAATTTTCTCGTAAGAGCAGTACATTAACTATGTCCAAGATAGGCAATATCCGGTCCATGTGTCTAGCTTCCAGTAGCTGGACCAACGGTGACTAGGAGATGCGTCCAAAGCCAGCAACCCCTTGCTCAGAGTAGAGTAGCTCTCTATAATATATGGCTTTCCCTCGTCTTCCCTTCTTTGCTCTTGTTGTTTTCAATCAACCCTATTGACAGTCACTTTTGGAGACGGCTCGGTTCTAGGCCTCATTGCAAACTTTGGTTTGCGTCCTTTCTTTGATCGGTATATCATTACACATTCTTTACTGGCCTAGGCCAACTTACAGTCTTTCACGCAATACTGTTTGAAACATTCACCATGGATGTGGCCCCTATCTTTCAAGCTTCTGGTTTCGGTGGTCTTAACGGCTACTGGGTATGTGCGCTTCCTGTTTTTAGACGAGCTGTCCACTGAGTACGTTTTATAGGGTCAACTCGGATCGGAGTCTCTCACGTCTTACTGTGACACTCGACCCGAATATGTCACACTCTCTTTCGTGAACCAAGCCCCTGAGCACAGCTCATCAGGCCTACCTGGTACAAACTTTGCTGGGCATTGCGCAGCTGGCACCTATCAGGGCTCTAACCTCCTCAATGAGTGCCAGACAATCAAAGACGCCATAACATACTGCCAAGATCGCGACGTCAAGATTCTTCTGAGCATTGGTGGCGTCTACAACGACGGAGCCAGTAACTATAAAGTAACAAGCGATGAAAACGGTCGGGCGTTTGCCGATATCCTCTACAAGGCCTTCGGTCCTCACAATGAGTATTCAGGCCTTGTTCGGCCCTTTGACAGTGTTGATGAGGATGGCAATGCTATCTACAACGCGGTCGATGGTTTCGACTTTGATATTGAGCATAATCTTCGTGAGTGGCCAGGTAATATATCTGCAACCGAATATCTACTAACAATTGGCAGCTAACGGTCCTTACATTGCCATGATCAACCGACTCCGCGAACTCGATGACGGACTCATTATTACTGGTGCGCCCCAGTGCCCAACTTCGAATGAATGGTTCTACATGAAGGAAATGATTCAGTCAGCCAAGTTCGATGCTCTTTTTGTTCAATTTTATAACAATCCTTGGTGTGATGCCGTGCCCCAGGGTCTTGTCGGCGAAGGGTTCAACTACGACAAGTGGGTTGAAATCATTGAGGAGAGCGAATTCAGCAAAGAAGCCAAGCTGTATGTCGGTCTTCCTGCTAGCGCAGCCGCTGCCCCAGGTGGAGGTTATCTCGAGCCTAAGGACATGAAGGATCTTGTTTGCGAACTTACGGAAAAAGACCATTTTGGTGGTATCTCTCTCTGGGACCTGACCCGTGGAGCTGGCAACATTGTTGACGGAAAGAGCTATAACGAACACGTAATGGATGCCCTCAAGTATGGCTGTGAGCCTGTGCCAGTTCCCACCACCACCACCAGCGCCATGACCACTACTACGGAAGAGGCCTCTACCTCTACTGATGCTACAACAACCGAGGTCACCACGACTGAAGCCACTACAGCTGATACTACCACTACATCTGGTGTCTATACAACTACTGGTGCTTCTTCGACTGAGGATACTACTACGACTGACAACACCACTGCCTCCGACTTCTCCTTGACCGATGCCTCTTCAACTGAAGGCACCACGGCTACCTCAGACGCTTCCGCTTCCGCTTCCACTGATGCTACCTCTTCCACCGCTTCAACCGATGCTACTGCTTCTACTGATGCTGCTGCTTCTACTGAAGCTACTGCCTCTACTGATTCTATTGCCTCTACCGATGCCACCGCTTCTACCGATGCTACTGCTTCTACCGAAACGTCTGCTAGCACTGGTGCAGATACTTCAAGCGTTGCTGCTGGCTCTGCCACTTCTGATATCTCCGCGACAGCCACCCAATCTTCTGCTGATATTACTGAGGCTTCAGCAACCGGCAGTGTTTTGAGCAGTGATGCCTCTTCTGCTACGTCTGATTTGACTGCGATCACTGAGGCTTCCGCTGTCACTGAGGCTGCTTCCACCTCAACTGCAGATATTCTTACAGATGTCTCGGGAGTTCCAGAATCGACTGCATCGGATGGAGAGACTGAACCAGCCACTATTTCGACGGCTTATGGCACCTTCAGGGGCTGGAACGCCACATCAACCGGTGCTCCTGCGTACACTCAGACATACGGCAACCCTGCTACACTTGTCCATTCGGGCTCTGTCACGACCAAGGGATCACCCATCTACACCAACTACCCTGGAAACACGAATGCTATCAGCGTGACCACCAGCACTGTCTGCACTACCCGAGTTCATACGGTTACCAAGTGCCCCCCTGAGGTTATCGATTGTCCCTATGGATCTGTCACTACTGAGACTATTCCTTTGTACACGACTGTGTGCCCAGTCACTGCTAAGGCTGAGCCTACCGGTTATGCCTCTCAGTATGCTGCTCCTCCCCAATACGAGACCAGGACTGTATACAGTACAAGCGTCCACACAGTCACCAAATGCGCTCCTGATGTTATCAACTGCCCTTACGGATCTGTTACCACCGAGACTATCCCCGTCTACACTACTGTCTGCCCTGTAACCGAGGCGGTCAAGTCAGCTCCTACCAATGTTCCTGTCAACCATGAGATCAAGACTCTCTACACGAGCCATGTCCATACCGTCGCTCAGTGTCCTGCTGAGAACCCCAATTGCCAGGTCGGCGCTGTCACTACCGAGATCGCTTCGTGGACCACAACCATTGTGCCTGCAAAGGAGACGCAGGGCATTAAGGACTACAAGCCTGCTGGCGAACTCCCCAAACCCTTGACAGCTGGGCCTCATCTCAATGGCACAGTCTACACCAGCATTGTCGTCCCTCCGGCCACGCTCAAGACCGCAACCAAGCCTGGTGTTTCTGGGCAGGCTAAGCCTACATACAAGCAGCCGGCGCGCGAACAACCCTCGGGCGCCGCGGCTCCTACAGGCGGACACGACGAAGAGGCTCCTGTTGGGATTCATACTCCTGCTCACCTCACCCCCGTCACTGCCGGTGCATCTTCGATGACCGTCGGTTTGACTGCACTTGCAGGTCTTGTTCTTCTGCAAGTATTCGCCTTTTAGTGTGACTACACTCACTCTCCTTCCTTTTTCGCTTTGTTTCTTCCTTGGTTAGAAAACCGGAGATCTCTTGACTATACCTTCTTTAACGTAGAGGGCAACCTTTACCACTTCATGTCACACCTATTATGTTAATGTGTATAGAATGAATACATACCTATCTTACGGCTAGAAATGATATCTAATGCAGGAACAACTGCAATAACATGACGATGTTTCGAAATGTCTCACTTGACTGTACAGTACTAAACAGCTTTCACTGTATCGCATATTGATGTTGAGTGGTAACCACTACAGTACCACAGTACTATACTTGCTTATCAATTGACGCTTACCTATCGATGCGCTGTTTATTTTTGTTTTGATATTTGACAGACCCGGGCCAAGAGTCACAAGCTGGGTTTCTGAATGCAGAAGCAAACGTCAGCGGCTGCGACTATGACCTGTTCTGTGTTAGATCGTCGTTTTGAGCATGATAGGGACCTACACACTACAGTGCTGTAGACGTATGCATCTCGCAAATAGAATTGAGGCGAATCTATTAAACATAACCGGAACATCCATCCTTTGGTATCACATGCCTTGAATGGTTGTACCTATTAAATAGATTCTTGGCACTTGGCAGTCTATTCTCAACTACGGTACGTACCTAATTAAGACTCGGAGCTAGGTACTACAGTACTGTACGGTCCTGTACTGTATTGCTTGGTTGATGTTAAAGACGTCATTGGATATGAGGAGAAGCTTCTACCTAATGGGCTAATGGTGGAAGGTCTTGAAACAGCCCGTCCAGTGACAGACTGAGGGGCATCGGGTTCTGGAAAGGTGACGAATATCCAGGGCAGTGCTTGGCTACAGTACTACATTGACTTATGCCATGATATAATAGGATGAAGAAATAGCCGATGTATGGTGAATGCTACCATCTCAACTTATCAGGTTGATTTCTTCTGCTTTCGGAGGCAAGGTTGTCAATTCAGTGGTGGCTGATCTCGAGGGTGTCGGGCGAATATCCATCTCCACCTGGCGTGAAGCTCTAAAACTTATCTCCATAGGTACCTAGTACTAAGCCCCTCTTCAATCAACTCTATTGCCTTACCAGTATCGTATCCGTAACGACAACGTTGTTTGATCAGCTAAAACTAACCTGACGACTTCATCAACCAAGATTGTCTCTACCCTGCCACTTTCAATCCTTCCCCCTACATACTATCAACCCTCAGTTCTCTCTCGCCAACAACACCAGAGAACGGTATCTACACGCAAATTCTTGGCATTGGCCAAAACAACCCCTGTTATCGACACTATAGCGGGCGCGCTACCTTGCTGCACATCCAGCATCTGGCCCCTACAGCAGTCAAGGTAGCTGGAGACGTCGGCCAAGATGTCTGACATTGGCGATAGGTGAGTTGAATGATAACTTAGTGATACCTCCTACTGTTACAGCACCAAATAAAGCATCCGCATCCACCTTGCTTGGCCTCCCAGACTGATTCGGCATTCCCTCTGGTTGCATGCACCTACCTACAGTATCTGTGTCCATGTCCATGTCCATTCCCACATCAGACATTGGATGCTTCTCTTCTTATTTAAACTTAGCTTCCCCTCCGAGTCTGGCCTTGCCTTACTCTGGACTGTTTGACCAACACCAACCACCCCAGCATCAAAATCGTTCCACCTACTGACCGCTGTTTATCTTTTGTCTTCAGCACCCACAAGCGGTCCAAATCCGCTGCCGCCCTCTCTCTTCTGCGGCGCAACAATACTCGAGACGAAGAGTCAGGTTCCGAAGACGGGAGGCTTCGGCGAACTCCCTCATCCTCGACCCCGACCCCGATCAACCCCATGGCGCACCAACAGAGCCCCCGTGGCCACGCCGCCAAACAATCCGTCTCCTCGGCTGGTCTCTCTCCTACGGCTTCCCACTCGCAACCACCCAAGCCTCAGCAGACCGTCGCATCGCCTGCTGCCGAGAAGAGCACTGCAAGCCTCGAGCAATCTGTCCGCAAGTTTAGATTTGTCGAGGCTCTACGAAGTGGCGATACCTCATCCATCTCCCGTGCCATTCGCGAAACCGCCGAAAACGCCCCCCGCCCGAGCATTTCTTCGGTAAACGGCTCTTCCACAGGTGCCCTCGATGATACTACAATTCTCCACTTAGCTATCCAATGTGCTGAATTCCCCGTCATTGAGTACGTTTTGTCCGATGGGCAGGGATCGATCGACGTGAACGCTCGTGACAAGGATGGGAACACCCCGCTTCACTTGGCTGCGATCCAGGGCAGAACCACGGTGGTGAAGCTCCTCTTGGAACAGAAGGACATCAACGATGCTATCGCAAACGCCCAAGGCAAATTGCCACTCGACGTAGCACGAAACCCCGAGATTTTCCAGCTTCTGCAGCTTTCGAGATCACTCTTTGCCGAGGCCAAGGTCAAGCAAGTGCAAGAGCTGATTGCGCGGGGCAATTATGGCGCACTTGCTGGAGTTCTCGAAGAACATCGTGTCAAGACTGTTCTCGACATCAACAGCCCCGAATTCGCATCCGAGCCTGTCACAGTTCAGACTGGCGGGACACTGCTTCACGAAGCTGCCCGAAAGAAAAATACCAACCTTATTCAGGTTCTCCTCCTCCACGGTGCCGACCCGTTCCGTCGCGATCGTAAGGGCAAGCTGCCCCAGTCCGTCACCAGTGACGACGCTACAAAAGCTATTCTCAAGAAGTCTCCTGCAGCTGTTGCTGCCCAACGAGGAATCCAAGAGAAAGCAGTGCTTGGACAGGCTGCTTCTCAAGGCACCCCAGGCTCTACCTCCAGTGACCCTCTCGCTGGACGAGAGGCCCGTGAGATGAAGGGCTATCTCAAGAAATGGACCAACTACAGGAAGGGTTACCAGCTGCGTTGGTTCGTGCTCGAAGATGGTGTTCTCAGTTACTATAAGCACCAGGACGACGCAGGCTCGGCCTGCCGTGGAGCTATCAATATGCGAATTGCCAAGCTTCATATGAGTCCCGACGAAAAGACAAAATTCGAAATCCATGGAAAATCGTCAGTCAAGTATACTTTGAAGGCAAATCACGAAGTTGAGGCCAAACGATGGTTCTGGGCCCTCAACAATTCAATTCAGTGGTCCAAGGATCAGGCAAAGGAGGAAGAGAAACGAGCAGCTCGTGGCGCAGAGCTTTTGAGGCAGGCCAAGGCTGATCCCAGCACGCTTTCCCTCCAGGAATCTCATAGCGAGGGTACCAGTGTAACGGACCTACGCAGAAACAGCTCTCAAATTCCCAGCCGATCACTTTCAAAAATATCCTCAGTCGATCAACGACCAAGCCAGGCCAGTCCTGGCACTACTGGTAGCCTGGAAGACGACGAATTCGTGGATGTCGAGACGGATGCGGGTGCCTCAAGGGTACACAAGAATGGAGCACCAACAAACAATGACATGGATGACGAGGATGACTACGGCGACGATATGAGCATCCATGAAGAGCCGACCGCCACGAAAGACGCATTGAATATCACCGCCCAGTCAGCTAAGCTCCAGCTCGAAACAATGTCTCATGTTCACCAGGCCCTCATCAACGAGCTTAACCAAAACCCCAACACGCCTCTTTCTGATAATAGCGTATCTCAAGCCTTGGGTACCTACGATGCTGCGATTCGAAGTCTGTCAACACTCGTGGCTGACTTGCTCCGGATATCGAAGGACCGTGATGCTTACTGGCAATACCGTCTTGACAGGGAGGCAAACATGCGACGCATGTGGGAGGAGAGCATGGCACAGGTGGCTCGTGAGCAGGAGGTTCTGGAAGCTCGTGTCGGAGAGGCAGAGAAGAAGCGCAAGGCAACCAAGAGGGCTCTGCGGGAGGTCATCGAAAGTGGCATCCCTGTTGGGGCTGAGCTTCCCGTGCAGGACACACATGTAGAGAAGGAGTTGGACGATGGTAAAGAAAAGGAGGATGAGGAAGGACAGTTCGAAGATGCAGCAGCTAAACTACCCGCACCCGGACCAGCGTCTCCCGAGCCACCCACAATGAAGAGTGTTCGAAGGAAGCCTACGATTATCGTGGACTTGTCCGAGAGCGAATCTGAACAAGAGGACGAGTTCTTTGATGCCGTGGATGCTGGTCAGGTTGAAGTATCGGAACTGCCTGCTGACGAGATTAAGCCTAAAAGCCAAGATATAGTGGTGTCTGGCGGAATGGACATCAGCTCATCGTATAAGGGTTATGAGAACGGTATCCGAACTAGGCTCAAGATGGACGCCGATGACCGGCCCAAGATTTCTCTCTGGGTAAGTGGACTGTGTAAAAGCGAAGTTACTGTGATGCTAACTTGGAATAGGGAATTCTCAAGTCTATGATTGGCAAAGATATGACCAAGATGACTTTGCCTGTTTCGTTCAACGAACCTACTTCACTCCTCTACCGTGCTGGTGAGGATATGGAGTATGCAGATCTACTTGACCTGGCCGCGGATCGAGCCGACTCGATTGAGCGACTCATCTACGTGGCCGCATTTGCTGCTAGTGAATATGCTTCCACCATTGGTCGCGTGGCTAAACCTTTCAACCCCCTTCTGGGAGAGACGTTTGAATACGTGCGACCCGACAAGGGCTACCGCTTCTTCATCGAACAAGTCAGCCACCATCCCCCTGTTGGCGCTGCGCACGCAGAGTCGCCCAAGTGGTCCTACTGGGGAGAATCGGCCGTCAAATCCAAGTTCTACGGTAAATCTTTCGACATCAACCCATTAGGTACATGGTTCCTCAAACTTCGTCCTAATGCTGGAGGTAAGGAAGAGCTATACACGTGGAAGAAGGTTACCTCTTCAGTCATCGGAATCATTACTGGAAACCCAACTGTCGACAACTATGGTATCATGGAAATTAAGAATTGGACAACAGGGGAGGTTGCTCATGTCGAATTCAAACCACGTGGTTGGAAGGCTTCTAGCGCATACCAAGTATCTGGAAAGGTCACTGATGCCTCTGGCAAAGTGCGCGTCAGCCTTGGTGGTCGCTGGAATTCCAAGCTGTATGCTCGTCTAACCCCGGGTTACGAGGCAGCAGTCGACGAGCCAAAGGAAAGTGGTGGCGATATGGCACATGGCGGTCTGACTGACCCCAACCGGGCATACCTCATCTGGAAGGCAAACGAGCGACCAGCTGGTATTCCCTTCAACCTGACGCCATTTGTTCTGACATTCAACCATATCGATGATCAGCTGCGGCCATGGCTTCCTCCTACTGACTCTCGTCTCCGACCTGACCAACGTGCGATGGAGGACGGAGAGTACGACTTTGCTGCCGAGGAGAAGAACCGTCTAGAAAACGCCCAGCGAGCTCGCAGACGTCTTCGAGAGGAACGTGGTGAAGAGTTTGTGCCGGCTTGGTTCCAGAAGGCACGTTGCGAGATTACGGGAGAGGAGTATTGGCAATTTAACGGCAAGTACTGGCAGCAACGCGAGAAGGCTGGTCCACAGGGCAACCCTCAAGCTGCTTGGGAAGGATTGGAGCCGATTTACGAAGATCATGTGGATGAGGACCAGGATACAGTACGGTGATTGTATTTTTTGGATTCCAAGCTGTTAATCATTACCGAACAAAGGAAACAAGCACAATCGGGGTACGAGATGGATAAGAGGAATGTCGTATAGAAGAGAGGTCTTGAGTGTTTAGTATGAGTTGCATTGAATGTCGCAGAAGCATGACGGCCAAATAATTTACTTTTTGCTCTCTACTATTGATGTGCCGTTATAATTCCTGGACCGGAGAATTAGTGCTCTATACCTACCTAGGTACTGTAGAGTGTTGAGTACCTAACATCCAATGCCGGTCACGGGTTGGCCGATAACTCGGTCGACTCGACCCCACGATCGGCAGAGGTCCGAACCTCGGCAAAAATTAATAGTCTTGTCCTGTCCCTAACCTTAAACTTGTCAGGGGCGGGTTACGTATGAGTCTCGTCTTTCTTATCAACCTATCTAAGTCCGTCTTTAGCAGCACATGAAAACGCTCGGTCTGCAGTTTTATTCTTCCTCCCAATTCATTTTACGTCTTTCTACCTCCTACTAGAACTAACTTACGAGTTTACTTGTTATAGTAATAACGCGTTTGATTGACGCGGCCAAGGTTATAGAATGACCGTTATCGAGGGAAACGTTAGACCAACGCTCCTCCGACCGCCAGAGCACGATGAAAACAAGTCTTTGATTGAGAATGTCTTGGACGTTACAGAGCTCAAGGTTCTAGGAAAGGTAAGTTATACTTCACATCATCGAGCTACATAGTGCGATCTAAGTTACTACACCACAAGACGCGTGCAGCATCATATCCATCTCTTTGTTCATGTCTAAAGCTCAACTTGCTAATTAAGCACAGGATATCTTCACAAACACACATCCTCAATGGCAGCCACCCGGAGCTCGTGGTATCTACGGTGGCGCTGTCATCGCACAATGTCTCGCTGCCGCGCAAAAGACAGTCCCAGAGACTTTCTTGGTGCATTCCCTTCATTGCTACTTCCTTCTCGCTGGCTCATCTGAGACCCCAATTCTCTATCACGTCGAGAGAGTACGCGATGGCCGCTCGTACGCGACACGTACGGTTCAGGCACGACAGAAGGGCGCGTGCATCTTCACCACGACTATCAGTTTCGTCCGTCAGGTAAGCCCGGATAAGAAGCAGCGGGAAGTGAGCCATGCGGCGACTCTGCCCGAGAATGTGTCTTCACCGGCAGATGACTGGGATGGTGAGCCAGAATGGGCAAGGACAGGACCTTTCCAGAGTCATAGAATTGAGGTGCTGGGCGCCAATGACCCTAAAATCAAGCCGCAAGACCGTAAGAGCCGACAGTGGATGCGATCACGACAAAAGATCTCTGCTGCAGGAGGCCACCAAGCACATCTAAACGCCCTGGCCTATATGTCGGATAGCTACTTCATCGGCACGGTGTCCCGTCTCCATGGTCTATGGCGCTTCCCGTTCTCGCCGGAAGAGGTTCCCTCGCTGGATGAAAAGACACGGGAGAAAGTCAAAGAGGTGTGCGAGTTCGAAGGGATGGGCTCTGATGTCGAGGACTGGAAGAAGAGAGATCACGTGGGAATGATGGTGAGTCTGGACCACAGCATTTACTTCCATGAGCCGACGGCGGTCAAGGCAGATGAGTGGATGTTCACAGAGACGGAGAGCCCGTGGGCGGGAGATGGCAGGGGCGTAGTCACGCAGAAGATCTTTGGCAAGGATGGAGCCTTGTTGGCGACGTGTTTCCAAGAGGTGAGTTTTGACGTGTTGTCCCTTTAGGCTGTGACGTTTTGAAATACTAGTTACTGACTTTGTGCAGGGTGTTGTCCGGCTTAAGCAGGATGGTGGGGAGAAGTCTGCAAAGCTATAGTTTGCTATTTGTTCGTCCCAGTCCGTTTTATTTACTGATACCATCCATACCTACCTACCTAATATTACTATCTCGGTCTTAAATATGGACATCATTCTCTGGAAATAGTCTCAACTTCCTGATTAAAACCAGGTGCTGGGTATTACTCACAACACTGGGATCTTGAATATATGGAGTATATACCGGAGGTCCATATCATGGAATGGAAGTCAATACTAATGGTTGAAGGTTTCATAGAAGGATCCAAGGATTTGACAGCGTCATCCTCCACTATTCACTCAGCCACTAGAGCGTTTCCCCAGGCGTTCCCACCGCTAAAAGCGCTCCATGAGAGAGGTTCTTTTCGGGGATAAGTAGCCAATTAAACCGTCCCTGGCTTTTAGTGGCGCCGCCAATGCCGTCTAACCGTCAAGTCTTGGCTCATTAAATAAACCGTCAAAGAGTTTCCATTCAATCATTCCTCCACTCAAAACTATCCTATCTTTGGCTCGATTCTCCCGTCTCCCTTTTTTTAGTTTTAATCTATCTGATTCTGGGGATAGGATATTGTGGGATTAAGCTTATTCTTGTTCATTCTTTCTGTTTGTTCTTTATTTGTTCTTTATTTGTTACTCTCTCTCTGACGTCCGTCTGGAACTGTAATCTCCGATCGACGCGTGCCACATTGATTCATCAGTGGATGTACTATCAGAGTTTCGACCGTTAGTCAAAGTCATGCGTACTTCCACTATCCTCGCTTCACTCGCCGTAGGGGCTTCTGCTGGCACAGTCTCTGTTCCTTTTGTGAAGAACGGGTTTCATCATGGCGCCTCCATCGAGAAACGCGATACTCTAGACCTCGAGGCACTGAATAACATCACTGGAGGTGGATATTATGCCGAGTTTTCGATTGGAACGCCGCCCCAGAACATTAGCTTCCTTCTTGATACTGGAAGCAGCGATACCTGGGTCAACTCCAAAAATACCGATCTCTGCCATAGCAAGGAGGCGCAACAAACAAATGGATACTGCATGACTACTTGTAAGTCATACTCGTACTCTGAGCTAGTAAGAGACGACACTGACACTGAGTCTCTAGTCAACCCTGACAAGAGTCGTACATTCAAGGTTGTTGACCGGGATGGTTTTGATATCAGATACCTAGACACTCGGCGAATTGAGGGTGATTACTTCAATGATACCGTCACCATAGGCGGTAAAGCTGTCAAGCAGCAGCTGGGTCTTGCAGTCAAGTCTGTTCGCCCAACTGGTATTATGGGCCTAGGCTTCTCTGCCAACGTTGCTGCCAACAAGTCATACCCTGCCATTGTCGATAACATGGTATCTCAGGGTCTCATTGACACAGCTGCTTACAGTCTCTGGCTAGTGAGTCAACTCTGAAACTCCTTGAACCATCGCTGACCAAACACAGAACGACCTCAGTTCCGATCAAGGAACCGTCCTCTTCGGTGGCATCGACACCCAAAGGTTTTATGGCGAGCTTGCCACTCTTCCCCTGCTGCCCGAATCTACCAAGTCTCTCAACGTCACCTCCTTCAGCGTCGCCTTGAAGGGTTTGGAGGTCAAGACACCAAAGAAACCAGACGGTATCAAGATGGACTCTCTCAAGAAGAACACAGTCGCGATTCTTGACTCTGGCTCCACCGTTTGTCTCATGCCGGACGCTCAGGTCAAGGAAATCTACAAGGCCTTCGATGTCCTCAGCGTGCAAGACGTCAACATCCCTTTTGTAGACTGCGGTTACGCAAAAGACAAGGGCAAAGGCATCAACTTCGACTTCCAGTTCGAAAACAAGACAATCTCTGTCCCCATGAGCGAAATGATCGTCAATGCATTCCCTGATAACCAGGATATTTTCAAGGATCCCCGTCTCGACTATTACTTCAAGGACTGGGATGGTGTCTGCATGTTTGGCATTTCACCTTCCAGCACCTACGGAGTACAAACCTCCACTTTCACGATTCTTGGCGACACGTTCCTACGCTCAGCTTATGTCGTTTATGATTTGGCAAACAAGCAAGTGGGAATCGCTGAGGCCGCCCATGGTAAGGAATCAAAGATCGTTGACCTCGACGCCAATTCCAAACTATCAGCTGTTTCCGGACTTCCAGGTAAGTCATCAACAACTCTTTTCCTCGCCCAGTTTTCTGTTATCTAACCCTTCCTCAGAGCCCGAGAACGCTGCCGGTCACATTTCTCCCGTTTCCTTGGTGAGCCTCATCGTAGCTGCGGGTATTGCTTTGGCTGCTCTGTAAGCATTCTGGTATAATTCATACAGCGTAGAAGATAGATCCCGTGAGCATATTAGAATAGCATGTTAGATGAATTGTCGCTAGAAGGTTTTGTGGTATTTATGGTATATTTTGTATATATAAAACGATACCCCTGGCTACATATATACATACAAAACGCTGTCACATCTACCCGTTTACATGTTTCTCTCAGTTTCCATGTAAGACTAGTACAATCTTGACAGTAGCTCGGATTACTAGACAATAGAAAACAAGAAATCTTTCAAAACTACTTAAGTCTATCGTATTATTAAGACGCCAAGTTTCATTCTTAATCCGTGCTTCTAAAAAAGAAAATCTCCATAACGCCCGCCCATTTATATTCCCAAGCTTTAGTGAATCCAGGCACTGTCAGTCGAGTTCTCAGCCCATCTTGTTGTATCGCTCCCGTGCCTTGTCCTGCACAGTGTTCACGTAATCGGCGTAGGTGTTCTTCGTCTTGCGCTCAGCCAACTGCGCTGCATCGCCCAGATTACCGCCCTCAGCACCCAGCCCAACACCTTCCTGATAGGCATTTGTCTCGATGACTTCAGTTCGACCCTCCCCATTGGCTCCTAGACCTGCACCTGTAGACCAACCCATTTTGGCCAGCATACCTGCTCCCTTGGACTGGGCAGGCTTCGGGGTCGGTCTGGCCTCTTCTGTCTTAGGAGCGGATTTGGGTTTCCCTTGCGATGCGGTCGTGGGCTTGGTGGGTTGGTTGTAGACGGCTCGTCTCTCCTTGGCACGGTCACGGTACTGGGAAGTAGCATTGGCAATGTCGGGGTTGTCCTGGGCTTGCTTCTGCAGTCTCTTGTCGCGCGTCGCTAGTCTGGGCAATGCAGCCTTGACTTGCTCCTCGTTTTCCGTCGCATTCTTATGGTTCCGAGATCTTTCATGGATGTTGACTTCGTCTACTGATTTGTACTTTCGCATGCAGATCAAGCACATCAGTCGATCGCGGTCAACGTAGGAAACTGGAGGTTCCTCTGACGCTGATGCTTGCTGCATGGAGCTACCAGGCGTACCGACTTCATCGGGTGAAGCCTGCTTGTCGGGAGCTGTGATCTCAGGGGTGTCGAGCTTCGCAGTCGCAGTCCCAGAGATAGAGATCTTGATGGCACTCTGAGGTTTGGGGGCATCTACACCAGATCCTGAAAGGTTTATACGTAGCGGTGTTCGATTCACATCGCTGAATTCGGCCTTTCCTGGCCTCGCTGGCCTTGCCTCCTTCTCCTCACGAAGCTCGTTGCTTTTCTGCTGCCACATAGCCATCCGGCCTGCCATCACAGGCGCAGATTTCTTCGCGGGCAATGCTGCTATGCTTCCCTCTGCTTTGCGTTTCTTTGATTTTTTATCGGCTGCCTCTTCTTCGCGCGCCTTCACTTCCCCCTCGCCTGCGGGAGGTTGCTCAGTGATAATCTGCTGACTGGGATAGACATGATAATCCCTATAGCGGACCCGAAGGTTCGGGTTGAACAGAGGATTGAACGACATGTGTTCGATAGCAGGTACAACCTCTCGCTCTTCAGGAAGAAAGACGCCCATATGAGTGCTCGCTACCGTCACTGGGCAAGCGGCGACAGTGAACGATCTCGACTTCTGGAACTTGGTCACAGCAGCTGTGGCATCTTCCACAGTCCAAAATTCAGCAAATCCGTATTTGAAGGATTCATCAGTGCTGGCATCGCGCATGAGAAAGACTCGATGCAGGGACCCGGGTCGGGCGCCGTAGCCTGTGGTATCACCAGTCGGTGCTGTAGACTTCAGTTTCGGTGCGCTGTTCGAGGTGTCCTTGTCCTTTTCAGGCTTCACAAGCTCTAGACGCTTCATATCGTTGGCTAGCATGTCCTCTGTCACGAACGATGCTAAAGGATAGACAACAAGGATTTGCGCGGGTACATCCGAGGCATCTGCCATGCCTGTAAGACTCAACTGCCATGCTGGAGCTAGCACGACAATGTTAGCTTTTGCTACTGCTAACGCATTTGGAGCCAACCTACCAGCTTGTGGGCCACCACAGATCTTGCACTTGGTACGAGTAGAATAGTTGGAAAAGTCACACTGTCTCCAATCAGCAATTGCGTAGTCGACGATGAGAGTTTACTTACGGTTGGGCAAGTCCAATCGCTTCCAGGGATGCCACGGACATCTGTTGCATCGCGCGAATCTCGACTTCGAGCGTAGTGAATGTACGCATCGAATCTCCCTTCTGGGACATCATCAGTGGAGTGTGCCATTTCAACAAGAAGCTTTGGATAATGCTCTCTCATAAAAGCAATAGCATGATCAACTTCTTGAAACTGCACAAACGCTCTACGATTTCCTGTTCGAGCACATCAGTTTCTATATAAAACAACATATATATCATGTCTTGCTTACCTTTGGAAGCGGAAATGCGAAGATCTATTGACGGGAAGTCGGCGGCAACGGGGTTGCTCAAGATACGGTCTCGAAGCTGTAGGTCCGTGAATTAGTCTTGAGAACTGATACGTCGACTCTTTTTAAAGATATGTATTTTGTCGCCAGCATTGTCATGATGAAGAGATAGGACCGACACATTGGTATATTTTCCAGGGTAATTGTGTTTCCTCTCAAAACCAAACGAGGCTCCATTGTTTGTTTGCTGAAACAGTTTGTTTAAATCGGTAGGGTACCAACCTCATTCGACGATATACTAAACGGCAGGCCTTCGAGAATGACGGTATCGCTGGGTTTGCCGGCGTCTCGTGTCGGACTGTTGGAGCGGTGGTGATGATGGCTTCCGGATGGGGACCGCGGCCGAGGGTCATCGTGGTCGCGATATGTTCTTCTGCTACTTTGGTGCTTATGGTCCTCGGGATGCCGTCTCCCTTGATCGTCATCGTCCATGTAGCCATCATCGTACATGCCTCGGTAGTCATGTTCGTCGCGAGCGTTGTAGCGTGTCTCCCGGGTTCCGCCACTTCTTTCTGAGTACACGTCGTCGTAGCTACCAGATCGGTAGTCGTAATCGTAATCATCATTGTCCCGGTACCGAGAGTCTGTTCCTCGAGAATCGTCGTGGAAATCTTGCTTGGGTGGAGATCTGGAATGATCTCGCCGTCCCGTAGGGAAGTTAGCTACGAGGCTCATATCATCCATGGAGGTCCTTCTCGAATGCCCCATCTCCGCCTGAGGCGCGGGTTATGTGTTTACCCTGCCGCGATCGGTAGCCGGCGTCTCGGTCTTGATATTCGTCGTTACTATTCATTCTTTGATGGTCGTCCCTCGAGCGATCGGAGGATCGCATATGGTGGTCGTCGTGCATAGTCAGTTCAGCTTGTAGTTTTCCTCGGAGGCAAAAATAAAAGACAGATTTGGTTTCATAAAGGTATCAAACTGTACGAGTGAGATAAGGAGTTTGTGAATCAAAGTTCGAAAAAGTCAAGGCGTATCCGTACCGTACCTGTTTCCCTACGTCAGGTGGGGCTTAGTCATTTACAGCGCGATGTTAGGAACGTTCAAGTACGACTGCTTGTAGCATCAGCAATTAATTCTATATAGGTACTCATATAGACTATCAGACAAGGCAAATCTATCTTACAAGATCAATAGTTCAAAGCGCATGTCTAGTTCTGATTTAAGATAAGTTACGGGTGCAGCACCCACAATGGTATGATTTGAATTTGAGGTCTCGATACTCTCATAGAAACTGAGAGATAAACTTTATAACTTACCTACCTACTAACCTACCTACCTACCTACATATCATTCCAAAATGGCCAACACAGAAAATACTCAAGATGTCTGGGAACAAACCGACCAGGATTGCTACGTCGCTCTAACACACGATCACCTAAACGCCCAAGCCATTATGGACCGTGTACGCAGTCCCTCGGCTGGCGCTATTGTCCTCTTCGCAGGTAAGCTCTCGCATTTGCTATCTTCTCCTGTTTGTTCTTGCGAGTCTAACTCAACAACAGGAACCACCCGCGATAACTTTGCGGGAAAACCAGTCAAGGAATTACAGTACACAGCATACCACCCTCGTGCTTTAAAGTCTATGCTTGCCATTGCAAAGGACATTCGTGATAAGCATGGTCTCCGTGGGGTAGCTATGGTCCATCGCCTTGGTGCTGTTCCTATCGGCGAGGAGAGCATCTTGATCGCTGTATCGTCCCCGCATCGACAAGCAGCATGGAGAGCTGGTGAAGAGGCGTTGGAGGAGTGTAAGAATAAGGTTGAGGTATGGAAACGGGAGGAGTTCGAAGGTGAGGAGGGAGTCTGGAGAGCCAACAGAGATGGAGCTGTGGGACAGCGTGAAACGTAATATTCTCATACAGTACATGCAAATGGGTGTCAGAAGAGTTGTCTTCTAAGGCTGGGGGTAAAGAAATAAAGTGGCCTAAACGCTAGCCTAAGCCGGCATAAGATGACCAAAGTATTTCGTCTCTTATACTCTTGACGGCCGATTCTTCTGACACCCCGACGACATGGAAATGAATGCACTCTTTCTTTTGATGTTCTTTGAAACTAAAAAGATTCGTTCGCTGAAATTGAGATTGCGACTTTGCGTCTTTGACTCTTTTGCGTCTTTGACTGTTATGCCTCGACTACTTAAACCCGTACTCCAGGCGCACTTCCATCGCCAAACCCACCCGCTAAAAAACCACGATCGTTGTGCTATGTCAGGTATCCGAGCCCTTGAATCAGCTCGGTTTGCGTCTTCCCATCATGATTCTATCTTAGGTGTTTCCTTCTGGTAGACTGGCGGAGGTTCTTGCATGAACTCAAATGGGCAGCGGGGAGGATATTTGGTGCGTGATCCACCATACATCACTATTTTTTGTGTAAGTAAAGATAGAAACGGATGCAGACGGTTAACTGAAAGGGAATGGTAACTTACTGATGTGACCATGGTATGCCTCTGTGAAGGTCACGTCTATGCCCATCCCGGGAATATTTATGTCTTCTTGCCATGCAGAAGGATAGACAACAATGCCGTACTCGGAATGGAGGACTTGCCAAAATCCAAGGGGAGGGCTATAGGATTTATTAGCTGGCGATCAACCTCTCTCTAACGGATTTCATACCGATACTGGCCGCGCTTTACGCAGGCGTGCATGAATAGGCACACGTTTTCGAGAACCAAGTGACCTGCCTTGATAGCGTCGTCAAGTTGGTCTTCTGCAAGATCATGAATACGCTGGAGACGGGCTTTGGAGAACTCCATGGCTTTAGACCATCCCTTGGTCATCTTCTCAAGATCTGTCTCGGGCCACGCTGACATTGTTGTTGATTATCGAATTCGAGGCCTGGGGTAGTGTTCGAGATGGTACGTAGGGTGTAAGTGGTCGTAGAAGTATGATGGCGATACTGCACTTGACAATAAAGGAAACCGACGAAGAGTGAGTATGTATTCGGAGGCGAGAGTATTGTGAAAAAGATTTTTTATCAATGATCAAGAGTTTAGAGAGATGTTGTATCTTTGAGGACCTCTTTGATTCGAGGCTTGACTTGACGTGACTTGCCTACCTAGGTCGTTGGGCGCATCACGACTGAAGCGCAAAAGGAAACCATCAAGGTGCTTGCTTCCTTCATCATACCTACTAAAATGGGCAATCACAGTCACTTTGCAACCCCCAAGGTCCTCAATTGATCCAATTCCCCAATCACGACCTTCTAAACTCCTTGCCTCATCATGACTTCCATTGTAAGAGGGGCAGAGGGGGAGGGGCATTCTCATGAACCCTTATGGTCACTTTCCATATTCTTCCCCATCTGTCATGAATGCCATCATGCCATGTCTTCTCTTACAATCACGGGGCCAGACAGAGTTTTGACAGAATGAATTGTCATAATAGGTAGTGGTAAATATTTCATAGATGGATATTATATAGCTCATGCTCGATGGCCACATGTTCCAGCTAAGTGCACCTTACATCGTTTAAGGTGCGGATAGGTACTAGGTAGGTATACTAAGTCATCAAAATTCAAAACGCTCATGGTATCTCTTTGTTCCGCTTCGTCTCTTTCCCTCGCCAACTTGTAAAATTACAGCCTCCTCCAAATTACGTGCATCCAATGCTATCGGCCTCCTACAGAGCGTAGTTCTCTGTGTGTAAGAAGATTTCTTCTAGCTCATCATCACCCCAGATCTCTGCCTGGAGTCGAGCTACCGTGTTAGCAACACCAACTCTCATGGCTGGGGGGCCACAAACGAATACAGCTGTGCGTCGGCCGAGAATACCTCGTCCATCAGCACCTCCGGTTGCCCATTCTTTGAGCATGTAGCCCAGGTCTGGTCGCCCATACTCGACGCTCCAGCCTCCATCGATCTGATGAGGCACTGGAAACGCAAATCGCATCAGACTCTTCTGGAACTCAGTTGGGGTTTGCGGGAACCCGAAATCGAAGCCAGATGGCGGTCCAAAAGTGGATGTAGGTCGTGTTCTTCCGGCCTCGGGGTTGGCCGTCCTAAGATGTGCAAGCTCCGGAGCTCGCACTGGGAATGCTTCTTCCTCGGTGGGGAACGATTCTGGAAGTCGCTGAGGTGATCGAGGTGCGTAGTTGAACTGAGGAGGATTGTCATTTTTCATGGGTCTGAAGTGAAATTCTCCATCGTTCACTGTAGATTCATCGACATCGTCGATCGGAGGTTTCTTATCTTCAGGATAGCCATGCCCTTCAAGCCTTCGGAGAGATTCCTCCCGGTTGGTGGGAGGCGGTCCTGGGGGTGGAGGTGGGAATGAATGAGGCTGGAGATACTTTTGCTGTGGAAGAGCAGTAATGCGGTCCTCATCCTCGGCACGAAGCTCGCGCTCACGCTCTGGGTCCCCCTGAGCCTCAGATTGGATCAAGGCCGAGTTTCTCTTGGAGGCGATACCCGCGACAAATCCATCCAGCTTATCATGGAACATGTGGCTCAGGGCTCTGGGTCCGTTGGGGCCATTTGGATTGTTCTGGTTGAAGGGGCTTGCGCCGTCCAGGTTTGGACGCGATCTTACAGCCGAGGTCACAAAGAATTTGCAAGTAACACTCTCTGGGGGAGCGGCCTCGCGGCAAATCCGAAGTTCCTCCCTAAACCAATCCATAGCTTCCAGTCGCTTCAAAGCCCAGACCACCACAACCTTCTTGGTAATAGCCTTACCATCTCTCATTCTTTTGATAAGGTTGAGAAGCTGTGACACGAGTGCTGTGATGCCACTACCACCTGCGATAAGAATGCAGGTGTCGAAGGCAGCAAGATCGCGGCGCATGCCACCGTAAGGGCCATCCAGGAACGCACGATAAGTATGGAAAGGTCCTTTCTCAATGGCAGTGTCCAGCACCTTGCGTGTAAATCCGCCGTAGGGTCGAAAAACCAAGGTGCAGTCACGGTATTGCTCGCCGTACTCTGATGGGAAATCATCGCTACATAGGGAAGAAATAGTGAAGGGGTGGTTCTCGAAGATTGAAATCCCCGGCATTCGCAAGTATACGTATTGGCCAGGCTTCCACTTCATCTGTGTTGGGATAGTGACTTTGATGGCATTTTCGGCCATAAGAGTAATGGCTGCTTCATCGCCAACCATAAAAGACATGCGCCAGGGCTTGAGCCAGTTCAACTTGAAAAGCCTCAAGAAATAGCAAAAGGCCCAGATGCCAATCGTTGTATAGAGATATGCCCAGGACATGAGGAAATTCTTTGTGTGCCAGAACAGGAGACCGACGTAAACCATTCCAACTGGAACGTGGAGAACCACAAAGACCTCGTAAGCTGTTCTCCTGATGAAAGGAAGTGAGGCGACGCATAGCCAGATAAGGGGAACAAGACAGGCAATACCTGTGCCGTAGATGATGCCACTACCACCAGGAAACAGGCGTTGAAAAACTTCCATACCACCATCATCCCAAACAGGCTGGATATAAAAGGGGATAGCGTGAATAAGTGATAGAAGCAAACACAAGTAACCTGCCCATCGATGGAAAACATTCAGCCGCTCTGGGCCAATGCCAATAATAGTGGTAAGTAGGTTTGCTTTCATGCTGGTCGCAATGATCCAGGGGGTCAAAGCGATAGAGATCATGCCAGCTCGGATAGCCAGCGGAGGTGACCCAAACTGAATGCTCTGCCAGTAGAGAGGTTGCTGCAGGAAGCAATAGAGCACCACAAAGACAAGAGTGACGAAGACAGTGGTGAGAACTGCCAGAGAGGAGAATGTGACTCGGCGTTTTCCCCATACGAAGTCTGGAATGGGGCGATAGAATATCCATCGAAACAGAGCCAGCGTGTCATTGATGATGTTAACAGAAGAGAAGTGCGCCTTGGGTCGGAAGTGCTTCTCGCCCATCGCGTCGTGGCCTTCAGGGAAGAAGTGCTGACTTTGACCACTTCTCATTCCAGATGTGGCTTCAATCTCAGCATTATAGAGGTTTTGATAATGTTCCTCTACTTCTTGCTTATAAATAGCTTGTCGAATTTTGTCTTGCCAAAAGTGCCAGACGCGCATGATGAGCACGGTGCCCATCAAGGCGAGTGCAAAGTAGGACCATCCTCGACCATATTTCCCTGACTTCTCCCATGGATCGATTGTATGTGCTTGAACGAGACCCGGCGGGCTTGTCGGTGTCAAGGGTATAGAAATCCGTTTGATTAGACCTGAGATGTTATTTGCGGCCTCTTCGAGGGTGTGGCGGATATTTGAGTTGGGAGCCATTTCGACCAGCGTTGAAACTCCAGTAAGATTTATAACAAATTGGCGACAAAGCGCAAAAAAAAACACTTTTAATTCGACATTAGGCGATATTGTGTGTCGGTCTGTATGAGTTCTGTTGAGGCGAAGAATCCAAGTCGCTAGATCGCAAGCCGGTAGAGTATGCACGAATGAGACTATCAGTTGGCCCTCAAATATACCAAATTATTTCATCAAACCTGCAAAGGCAAAGACAAGTAACACGTCGAAATGGTAAACAAAAAGAACTCTGTCGGTTTGTCCTAAGGTGTTGGGAAGCAGGGTCTTAAAGGCGGGAGCTACAGTGGAGTCTCAAAGGGCATGCGGCCGAATATATGGCCTCAGACGATCAGATCCTCACCGTTTAGCGGAGAACAGTAGAGCTGCAGAACTAAGGCTCAGCAGGAAAAGTACTAACAAATGCACTGCATATGGTGGGTGTCTCTTGTGATATGGCGGCGGCAAGCTTGTCACTCTGGGCAGGGGTAGGGAAGTTAGGGAATTGGAAGTGGATTTTCAGATTGACGTGCGGGAAGAGTGTGCAGCAAACGAGTCAACATACAGCATATGTACATATGATTGTGAACGGTGGCCAAAGAGCTTCAAGGGGCCAGCGGCTGACGGAGCTCTGATATTGGCTGGTTGTTGAAATGCCGTCTCCCCACGGTGGATCATCCGGCTGTCACACAGCCGCGAGCCGGCACATTTGGGAAAACAGACGCAGGTTGCAGGCGGAGTGATCAAGGTGGGTGACATGCAGAAGTACAGTAGAAACCCACGGTCCAGAAAGGCAGAAACACGATGGCGGGGGGTCGATTCTTTCAAGGGTCAGGAACCAGGATGGAGCTCGAGTACTACATGTTGGATCAGGGATCTTGATGAGAGCCAGGATCATGTTTCTTGCTTCTTTCCATGTAGTAAATTATTACCATGAAATCCTTTCCTGGTTGAGATAACAGCGTGACGAGCGCTAAAGGTAGCATCATCATGGCTAGTGCATGCTGTACGAGACGAGAGATTAATTCTGTGATGATATAGCTCTCGGTGGCCAAGTTCTCGACAGCCGTTGGTTCAACCATGAAGGTGGAAAAGATGAGCGTCTGAGTAGGGCTTGGGATTGGACGCTCCAAAAGACCCGATCCATCTGGGCAAGCTCTTCCTGGAACTTGGACTTGGACTCAACCTTCCAAAAAGACGGGTAACTCTTCTTGGGCAATGAATGTATTGGGGTTCGGATGGCGGAAGAGCAAGAGATGCAGCCATTAGACTGACTGTACTGTAGGTCGGTTGTGGAGCATTCAAGATGTAACGCTGTGCTGTGATGGTGATGAGTTGCGATAGGCTGCCCTGATTGGTCTAGTGACGCCGCGATTCTTCAGGCGGATTGTCAGCGGGCGGTAACAGATCAGCTTTGATTCGCTGTTGACATTGTCTAGTTTTCTGGGGTTTCAAGCGCATGCGCACTTCATGTATCCGTACCTAGATACAGTAGCTTATCTGCTAGGAAAGCTTTTGACCTCATTCGAGAATACCCTTGCTCTTCTCGGCCATTGGAGGCTCAAAGGGGTCAAGAATCATCCGAGTGCGATAAGATGGGTCAGGAACAATTTCTTATCGATGTTGCTCCATCGTTCGATGCGACGGCGAAACGGCATACACCTAAAGCGAGTCGCACAAGCACAAGACTGTTGTTGGTGATAAGTCGCCTCTCATGCACAGTGGCTGAGGACCGCAGCGGGATTAAACAGCGATGCCATGACGTGAGGGGGCCAACAAAGGATCCCAGCTCCCATTTATATGCACTGTAGAATGTTGGTCGCTTTTGCCATGCCTCCTCTTGCTCCTGTCGGACGATCTGACGGTGTAAGTGATGATGGTTTGTTGTTGGTGATGACGATCCGAACCTTGAAGGTCATGTTCCTCGTCGTATTTCCAGGTGGGTAGTGGGCACGGAAAAATAAGTCCGGTGAAGAAAAGTTGAGCAACAGAATTTCTGCAACCTCAGATGATGCCCAGAGATACCCTAACCTGATATCAAATGCTATGAAGGTACGCAGTTGGACACACGCTTGAATGTGCACGTAGGCTATGAATTGAATTATGAAAGTATGTCAAAGCTGAAAATGATTCATGATAATAGACATGATTGACTCTTCGCATAACGCATCAGTTCTAAATTCAACTGTCTGATGCTCGCCTACCCTACGTCTGTCGATGGAAAGCTAGGATAATCTCAGCCTCGTAAAATGGTAGATGCTGACTGGTCGCAAAAAAGACACATCCCCACCAACGACCCCACGAGGCTGCGAGCATGTCTACAACTTTTCATCATTGATTCAACATCAGGCCTGGTCAACAATCTCGACCGCCACACCAGGTTCAGTTTTTTCTTTTCTCTCCACTCGCGGAATAAAACGAAGAGATATCACCGATACTGGAAGAAATGGCGTCCGATGCTGGCCTCACTCGATCTACCTTTGCCAAGCTTTCACCTCACCCGTATCTGCTTGCCAACCTCAAGCCTACCAACGATGTACGCCCAGCCCGAAGCAATGGGCGAGCCTCAGATGAGGTCCGAGTCCCGACAGTAAACGCCTCAAGCTTATCGCATGCAAATGGAAGCGCTCTAGTACGCATGGGCGACACCACTGTCATCTGCGGCGTACGAGCAGAGACTATCCTGACTCAAAACATCCCGAGCTATCGTGCCTCCAATACCGAAACGGAGCTGAAAGAGTACGACCTCTTGGTTCCAAACATCGAGCTTGCTACAGGATGTGCCCCTCAGTTTCTTCCTGGTGGACCACCAAGCACTCTTGCCCAAACTCTCAGCACACGGATATACTCCCTCCTTCACAGCTCCAATGTTATTAAGCCGGAAGACCTGCGAATATGGCACACAACATCGTTGGAAGATCTAGAAGCCGCTGAAGATCGTATGGAAGAGGATGATATAGACACTTCCAACGAGAACCGGTCTGTTGTGGCTTACTGGGTGCTCTACATCGATATCTTCTTTATCTCATTCGATGGAAACCCATTTGACGCTGCTTGGGCTGCTACCATGGCCGCACTCCGAGACACAAAGCTTCCTGGAGCACGATTCGATATGGACAGAGAGATGATCGTCTGCTCCCGTAAAGAATCCAAGTCTCTAAGCATCAACAGCATCCCAATCGCCTGCACAGCAGTCGTTTTCACTGGCAAAGAAACCGACCGACCTACTGATGGCGAGTTTTGGATGCTCGTCGACCCTGACAGGCTGGAGGAGTCACTTTGCGACGAGAGTGTGACAATTGTGGTGGACTGTAAGGATGGCAATGTCAAGATTTTGTCCCTCTCAAAGCATGGAGGAACGGCCTTGACTCCTCAGTTCCTCACATCAGAGCAATTCCTGGGCTGGGCTACTAAGCGATGGGAACAATTCAGTGCCGCCATCGCGCAATCATAGTTTAATGATACCCCAATAAATAGACAGATACCTGAACCTGGTTGTTTCATGCTAAGATTTTACTACAGTGTCATGCATTGGAGAAGAAATGTGTCAATACCATTCGACCCACCCTTTCAGACTTTATTCTAGGGCAGGAGATACCGGAAGACAATTTGCTCTACCACTCATAAAGTAAGTAGTAATGAAACTACCACGCCGCAGCAATATTCCGCCAGGAGAGGTAGATATTGCGTAAAGGGCTGAGCGGATGATGAGGAAAAAAGAAGAAGAAGAGAGGAAAATATCGGCCAATCCTTTTCATTACTACCAGCCGTCACGCACGGACCACATGGTTTCCATTATTTACCATCCATGGCCCCAGCTGCTTGCTGACCTAGCAACCCTGCCCCACCTGAAATATTCTTCATCTTCGCGTATCATAAAAAGGGCAGATCAGTTTTGCTTCCTTTCCCTTCCTTCCTCCCTAACAATCTCTTCCTCAACCATGGAATCCCTCTCAGACACCCTATGGGATGTAGTGATCAGCGGCACTGGGCTACAACAGTCCCTCCTCGCCCTGTAAGCTTTGGATTCCATCGTCGAGATGTCGCCTCGGTCGGACTGACCCAGCCTTCTTTGTTGAAGAGCTTTGTCGCGTTCAGGCAAAAACATACTTCATGTCGATCCCAACCCCTTTTATGGCGGTAGCGAAGCCGCTTTCAGTCTCCAAGAGGCTGATGAATGGGCGGAAAAGAACCGATCTGCTGATGCCTCTCGGTTGTTCTCTGCTGCGGAAGCGAAGCGAGATGAAGACGCCTTGGGTTCAGCGCGGGCCTACAGCTTGGCTCTTGCGCCCCAGCTGATACACTCACGGTCACAGCTGGTCACCCAGCTCGTCGATTCGAAAGCGTTCCGCCAAATCGAGTTCCTTGCTGTTGGCTCTTTCTACATTTATCGGTCCTCTTCGGATTCGACGACTGTACCCTCGCTCAGTCGGATACCCTCGACCCGCGAAGACGTTTTCTCCGACAAGTCCATTCCAGCCCGGTCCAAGCGGTCCTTGATGAAGTTCCTCAAGTTTGTGCTTGATTTCAATTCCGAACCTCAAATCGATACGTGGCAGCCACATGCTGATGAGGAGCTGGCACAGTTTTTGGCTTCTGAGTTCAAACTTGATGCGACTCTGCAGTCCTACATCATCACACTGACTCTGAGCCACGATGGCAAGATATCAGTCAAAGACGGATTGACTGCAATCAGTAGACATTTGACCTCAATGGGTGTCTTTGGTCCTGGCTTTGCTGCAGTCTATCCTAAATGGGGTGGGCTATCAGAGGTAGCTCAAGTGGGCTGCCGAGCCGCTGCTGTTGGCGGTGCAATCTATATGTTAGGTTCTGGCATTAAGGACTTGCAGCGGCCTGAGTCCGCCGGAGGCGAACCTCCCCTTGAGCTTTCGTTTACGAACGATATTGATGTCAAGGCCAAATTGGTGATTCAAGGTGCCGAAACAACTGACCCCGATGGTCCTCGGATCAGTAGGCTCACAGCAGTGACAAAGTCGAACATGTCTTCGCTATTTGAAATACCTACCGACGGCGCTCCCGTGCCTGCGGTTGCTGTGGTCGCCTTCCCAGCAGGGTCGGTCCCCGAGGGTGAAAGCTCTTCGGAGTTCCCAATCTATGCCATGGTACACTCAAGCGACACTGGGGAGTGTCCTTCTGGACAATGTGAGTTAAATCCCTCTTTTTTTTCTTTTCCTATTGGTGTTATGATGATTCACATACCAAATACTTATCTACATTGTCTGAACCCTAATGACGATCATTATCTCTGACAACCTGATATGCACCTTGTTTTCTTTGACTATTGTTCTCTTCATATCCTTTAAGAATAGTTGTGCTAACGAAAGTCCAACAGTTGTCATATATCTCACTACCGTTTGTACCCCGTCTGCGAAAACGGTTTTAGAGAAAACCCTATCTTCCCTTTTGTCTGCTGTCTCGAATGGTCAAGACGTGGCTTCGCCCGTTTACCAGCTATACTACGAACAGGGCGACGGAACAAAATCCTTGAGCATTGACGGAAACATTGCTACGTTCTCTACCACACCACAGGGTCTCGCATTCGATGACTCCATTCTAGACACTGTCCATGAGGCTTGGGAGTTTGTCAACTCTGGATCCGCCGATGCTCTCGAATACATGGCATTTGAGGATCGAGAGCCTGGATCAGATGATGAGTTCTACGAATAGATGACTGATAGTACTGAAATAAACCATTTTTAATTTTAATTTCTTATTTCCTCGAGAACGAAAGCGATGCGCCTCCATCGCAAATTGCCCATATCCCATATCCCATATCCCATGTCCCATGTTGAATACCAGTTGATGCTCTATCTGACCCTCCGGAATTGCTATGTACATCTGTACCCATTTCCTAGGTATTTGTTGTTCCATTGCCTCCATATTGCCTTCGGCGAAAAATCCCCCATGACTCCAAAAAGAAACAAGAAAAGAAAAACTGATTCCGGTTTCCCATCAAAGTGAACCCGGCAACACCGCTGAAAACCGTAGATTTATGTCCCCTTCGAGTTGTCCATGTCAAGAGTATGCCTGTGGTGCATATATAGAGACCATGTTTCTGTGAATATATTCCCCTTCAGTTTGCAGAACAAATCTAGGTCAGCTCATCGGCCATTTCGTCGTCTTGCTCGGGGAGTGTGAGACCGATGCGGATAGTACCAAAAGGTTCATTGTTCACGATGCCTTCTTGCTCCACGGCAATGGCGTTCTTAGTGGCAAGAACAAGAACGTGCATGAACGCCTCTGAAACAAACCTTTTTGTACTGGTCGAATCGTCGAGCTCCGCGGTGAGTGCCTTGAAATCAATCCAGTGACGATCAATTCGATCCCCGGACCGAGTGTACCCCTTTTCTCGAGCGCGCGTAGTAGCGTAACCTAAGAAGTCAAGGGCGGAAGTATCGATAATACCAGAGTCTTGTGTGTCTTTACTATTGGCAAAACCAAAGTCACCCATAAGTCCCTCGTCCCCCATTGAAGAGTCTGAGTGTAGCACTGCTAGGTCGCCAAAATTGTGAGGAAAGTCGGGAATATCGCTGAAGCGTTCAATAGAGAGCACCGCACTACCGCGGCGGTGCAGTGGACTCGGAGCTGGATGTTTCTTCTGTACACTCCCGTGCCCTCGAAGAGAGGATCCAGGTGCAATTGAAGGAGGACGACTCCAAGGAGCCATCGAAGATGAGTGGCGGTCTCCCAGGCCTCCCGCCGCGTCCAATCCCATCTCAGGGGCAAGGTCTTCCCCGAACATAATTGCACCTATGTCATCGTTAAGGCCGCGCCCAAGCTCATCGACATCATTTTGGGCCCCAGTCTTCTGTCGGGTATTTCGATCTTCGACTTGTGCATCCGGGAAAGCCTCTGCTGAGGTACGACGACGGCCACGCTGTTGAAAGTCTGATTCTTGCTCAGGATCTCGTCCTTGAAGATGCGCCAGAAGAGACATGCCGGAAAACCTTTCAGCTAGGGGATGAGCCGGACCCAGCGGTGTTTTAGCTACACCTGAAAGCCCGTTGTCAAAAAGGATGGCTTTGGCGTTGTGGCGGGCTTGAGTTGTTGAAGTTGTTCGATGTGACTTGAGATTGGCTTTCATGTTGTCCAGGTAATTCGCACTCCAGCTTCGAATTTCGGCTGCAGTCACATAATCCCTTCCATCGATCATCTGGTGTTTCCGGCGTGGCTTTCCCCGTCGCAGGGGTGCTTTAGCTTCCACAATCTCAGTCGACTCAGAGGTCGGTTTGGCCTCGGAGTTGAGTTTTGCAGTAGTTGGGCGCCTAGGAAAGGGCTCAGCGTCAGGCAGAGGGTCATCTCCCATGATGATTACGTTATCGCCTGCGTCTTGCCATTTGTTGGTGTCGAGGTTGGCTGCGTCGGCGGCTTGAATTTGGAGTTGTTCTTGATATGCTGGAGTTCCGGGGAGAGCAGGAAGCTCCAACCCCAGGTCGCCAAAATCAATGAGGTTACCATCAGCATCGAAATTAAGATCAAGGCCTGGCATGTTTGCCAT
The DNA here is from genome assembly GCF_003316985.1 of Fusarium coffeatum. Taxonomy (NCBI): domain Eukaryota; kingdom Fungi; phylum Ascomycota; class Sordariomycetes; order Hypocreales; family Nectriaceae; genus Fusarium; species Fusarium coffeatum. Next base: position 65,495 of record NW_022157938.1, on the reverse strand, counting down.
ATCTTCACCAAGAGGGTTGAATTCTTCCAGAGGTTCTTGTGTATAAAGAGGCTTCGTGAAAGGAGAATCGTGGTCCAGGTCAATTGGAAGGCGATAGCTCCGACCAGAGTGAGAAGATTGTGGGATATCGAAGTTCAACAGTGAATTTCCGCGACCAGAAGAACTGGTGCCTTGGGTCAAGGGGGTCATCTGGGAGACATTGTTCTGTGTCGACAATTGAGTTGAAAGGAAAACTAAGTCGTCGACACTGGCCAAAAGGTCTAGCTTTGGCACAGTTGACAAAGGATCAAAGGACGGGTCGTCCTGAAGAGTGAGCTGATATCGCCTTGAAAGAGTGAGATGTTAGTCACAAAGAAAGGTATAGTCCAACAAAGAGTCTTTTCTTTTCACCTACTTTGCCTTGCCAGCGCTTGGATCCGTTTCATTTGTGTTCATGGCACGAAAGAATGTCATCATGTTGGATTGTGTCTTTTCGGCATCTGAAAGAACATAATGACATTGCTGAGAATACACACGAGAGACTCCATAAAGGAGATTTCCTTGAAGACGTAGAGCTAAAGGAGCTCCCGGATCAATGATTGTCTCGCATGCCTTTGGGACGTCGACGCCTTGGATTGCCTTGCGGGTCAGCCGCTTCTGGCTGCTCTTTCCTACAGTAGCGACGAGCCTAGTTGAACGTATAAGTGAGGGATTTGGGGGATACTCAGTGTCCGAGACGTACCAGATGGTAGCAACCCCATATTGGGTGTTACTGAGAACTGAGTTTCATGTTAGCTTGCTGGAGAGAAATTCGAGCCTATAGTGTTACTTACTCTCATGACTGTAGAACATGGTGCTCTTTCAGGCGCATTTGAAGTTTTGAGGAGGCTGGCAGAGCTTGAATAACTACACCAGGAACAGCCTTTATTGTGTTGGGGTGTGTAGCTCTCGAGTTCCCCTTATATAGGAGGGTCGGGTTGAAGTTGTTCGCGATGCTGGAGGAAGTGAGGTTGAAGTACTTAGGAGAAGTCGATGCGGAGAAATGAGAATGAAATTGAGATGAGAGTTAAAGAGACGGCATTGCGTCACGAATGGTCTTAATTTTGAGGAAGCTACTTGCGGAAGCAGCTTTGACGGCTGGCAGCCAGTGTCAAGCACCTGGCTCCTCAGGCAGCAGCAACTGGCAGCCCGCAAATTAATGGCTGCCCGTACCTGATTTCCTCTCATTGTCTTCAAAATATGCGGCGAGTAGGGAACTGAGCTATTATCTAACAGGTTGTCCCTTCTATTTTCTTATTGTCTGTTTGCTTGCTAAGCTCTTTCCACCTTCGACAGCCTTCTCCTAAGCGCTTCTCTCAATACAGACTCTTCTTATTCTCAACCATCAAATACTTACATTGGACAAGAAGAATGCCTTGAGTACCTAGGTACCTACACAAACTACCCTTTGAGCATCTGCTATCTTTGCATTAGTGTGCAAGCCAGATTCGAGTCGACTTTTACCCCGTCAACTCTCAGCCCGTAAGTCCCCCATCGGCAGATTGACAATGTAGGTATATAACAGTTCCTAGTGAAGAGATATCATACACCGTCGAAGCGGAAACTGCGTAGTCTGAAGCTCTGTTAGCCGGGGGGCTAAATGAAACACCTATCCACAAGAAGCAGACGAGAGCAGTAGAGAGAAGCCTGAGGTAGATGGTCCTTGGCCAAGGTTCGCAGGGAACACCAGAATAAAGCACATGGACTTCGAGGCTTGAATTCGTATTGAATCCACCAAGCAGTTTCCTAAGATCATGAGAAGCGATCCTCCGTGTACAACAGATTGTTACTGTCAAGCCCATGCATTGGCTGGTTGTACATGGAATCTGTCCGAGTCGAAGGCCGCAGTTCCTTGTCGAGATGAAGTTTCTGTATATCTACCGAAACAACTCATCTGACAGGGCAAAGAAAGGGCCACAAAGTTGTGATATCTGTTATTATTAGGGAGGGAGGCTGACCTTATTCTTCAGCTGACCTGGCCATCGGGGGGTGTAACACTGAGACCAACACACCCATTTACGTTTATAACTAACTACCTGCTCGTATTGTGTAAAAGGATAATCTTTATTAATCGTAATGTTTTCAAACAAGCTTTCAACCAAATAGTTAGGACAAATATGTACTCAAGAAACACCTGGACTAACTACTTGTGACTCTCCCTGAAGAATAGATCGATAAAGTTATCTTAAAGATTTCTCACCTGTGGTTGGTGACCATCTCAGGAACTAGGTAAATGGAGCAGGCGATAGAGCGATTTGTGTCAGATCCATGGTGATAGAATTGGTATTCTACACTTTCGGGGCCAAGAGCTATTGGAGTAAAAGACACTAAGAATTCTCTTGTAGATGCAATGGTCTTTTAGAGATAAGTGAGGGATTGACTAATCAGGCTCGACATGGAACTGAAGAGAGCTCCAGACACAAGATTTCCCACTACATGCATGTGATAGCATTCGAAAGGTCAGCATCTACATATGTTAGTCTAGTATGTATGCAGGCATTCATGTCATGGATGCCATCTCCACTAAATTAGGTAGGTAGTCCTTATGGTTATTCATAGGCGCCATCCATATCTTACCTCCTATGTAGGAAGTATCTGTTATCGTCAAATATCGTGGACGTCCATCATCTCCACTTATTCAACTGCGATTTTCCCATGCTAACCAACTCCAGACACTGTCTGTACCTTGACGAGGATGCAAGAGGGAAAAAAGTAAGCAACTTGGCACCGATCTTTGGCACAAACACCATCACGAAATGTTACCCAAATACGATATTTCTCATCCTGTCGCCATAAGAAGAGACAATGGCAACTGAGGCACAGTGGTTAGCCCGTCGATTTCAAGGGTCCAACCATCCAGAATCCATAGCCCTATGCTTCCTACGTTGGGCACCCCTTGACGCACGTCAGCAGAACGTTCTCACCGCCCTCTATCTATCTGTATCCGAGCACAGCATGCACATTACGCCCAGGTTGGGGGCAAGACACCCATTTCGAGGTTCTCAATGGCCATCTCGGTGCGAACCGTGCCGCTACCCCTGAGGTACAACTAAACCCAACTGAATTCAACCGACGGGGTCTTGAAGCCCGGAGAAACATACTCGGCTCGGCTGGCGTCTTGTACGGAGTAAGCCCACAGACTAACTTGAGTTGTCTTACAAGAGAAAGCGGGGGGAATATTCAATAGTGTTTTTAACAAGTTCCTGGCGGGAAGAATATCGTAGCATGGCGTCTCGATGTTCCTGCATTTGTGATGTGCCAAACAAGAGTCATGAGTTTAGGGTTTCAATTGTCTGATGATCATCCAAGCCATCGCGCTGGATCAACCATTCTCTGCAACACCAAAAAGCCGAGTTGAATGCCCATCGAGTGAGTTGGTGCGAGGTTAAGGAGGCAGCAGGACACCAACTCTTCAAGTTGTCCAGTACAGTACCCTCAAATACATCGACTCAGGACATCAACACATACATGTGGGGACGACTGGTCTAGTCTAGTCGGGTCTAGTACTGCAGAAGTTCCAAAGTGGTGGTGTTGTCATTGCTCGTTGCACAGGCTGACAGGGTTGAATACATACTTTTGGTCACATAGCGCAGTTGAACAATCCCAAAATAATAGCCAGGTCTAGTATCATAGGCCGGCCCGACCATGCGGTTCGCAGCGGTTAGGGAGATCGGCAACTTTAAGAAACTGTGGTTTTCGCAACAAGATCAAACGGAAACAAACTTGGTTTGAACGGAGTACTCCGTAATAAAACGCAAGCTCATCGTCAAATACATCATACAGCTCCACTATCACAATAGAAGTTACGAACAGCCCAACCATGTTATGCTGCCTTGAACAAAACTGGATTGGTGACCGTACAACATTGGCTTCCGTCAGTTACGCTACTTGTCCGGCTTTTGCCATGGAAATTCGAAACCGTCAAGACTGAAGCCTTCTTATCGATTGGCTCTCTGAATCTCTATCTCCGTCCTGTCCTGTCCCTCCCGGTCTCACCCCTGCAAACACAGCCCAACAACCCCGCCATTCACAGTGGGTAGAATACCTAACCCCCCCCCGAGGCCTCGCCGGCGTACCTCACGACCCGGCAAGCTGTCCGTATACCCCGCTATCACCGTATCGAAGCATCTGTGGAAGCTCGTTATTCCTACTAAGGAAAACGCCCGAACGTCTTCAGGGGAGCTCGCTGATGGTTGTCCCTAAAAGGGGATGTCACAGTGCATCCTTTTGATGCTTTCGTGCACCCTTCGGGCACATTCGTTGGAGTTGTGGCGATCATAGAGAAAGGCACATATGGATGAGAGTTTGCGTTACAAACACACATACAAACTGTCGTCAACAAACTTGCTCGACAATGCAATGCCGAGCAAGCGACAGAGTTTTTGCTTCTATCTGACCTTCAGCAGAACGCGTCATGGTGCTGCCAGATGTCCTCCACAGCATCATCGTCGGTGTCTTTTCTCACGTGTCCCCGCATCTCAGTCCCCCTTGCAACCTCCACGCCTGGATTCCCACGCCACGATGCGATACGACTGCCCAGCCCAGGCCTTGGCCCCCGGTTTAACTTGGTACCTCCCCGAAGTATCCCGTTGACCACTAGCTTTCTTGTATCATTTACGCCGTCTTGCGCCTATTCACCTTGCTCGCTCGCTTGCTTCCTTCCCACACCATTTTGCTACATCCTTGGAATCTCTCTGCATCTTTATCCGCGGTCGTGCATTAAGCTCCTGGGCATGTTGACCCTCCCTGTTTTAGCTAGCTTGGCCTTCCCATCCTGGGATCAAAAGGCCATTGTTGTTTCATTCTTGCACACTCCAATAAGTTCACTTATCTTGCCCAGGCCTTCCACAGACCTTGGAAGCGTCCCAGCTGCTTGCCTTGTGATTCTGCTGTCGTCTCGTCTTGTCCTGTCCTGCTACTTAACATCAGCTTTCCCGATAGTTCCTCGAAACTAATGCTCAAGTTGTCTTGTGCTGCCCCTCTTCCGCTCTGCTCTCAACTGTGCTTCCCTTACCATCATCTGCCATCATGACGGGCGCTGTCGCTACCCCCCGCTATAGCAACGACGACTTTGAGACAGCTTCGATTCGCTCAGCTGCCCCTTCGTATGGTAAGTTGACTGAGATCCATAGCTTTGAGCTCAATCAATCAGGGATATGGGGCCTGTTTGTACCAACAAGCTAGACCTCACTTGAGAGAGCATCGCAATCTGGCATGCGATCAGCCTTACTGACTTATTCGTCGTTCCAGTCTCGGAAGCTCCCTCCTATCACTCAATAAACCCGTATCCCGAGACCTTGCCTTCATACACCCCTCCAGTTCGACCTCAAGCAGCCGTGAGAAGCTCCATGATCCCCTCCAGCAGCGGTACATCCACTCCCACAGCCCGCCAACAGACTATTGGCTTGCCTCCAGTGCCTGCGGCTCCTTTGCGATCTCAGCCAAATCTGAATAATTTTCGTATTGCGACATGGTCATCTGTATCCAGCAACCCCGCCGCTCGACACTACCAGAATGTTGCCAACCGGAGATTGACGGCACAGCGTGATCACGTAGGCAGCCTTCGTCGTGTCATGACCGATATCAGCGAACAAGAACAAGAAAGACCCGTGTCGAGGCCTCTAGAGGACCCTTACTTAGTTGGTGAGGTGGCTGCTACTCGAGCTCGCCAGGAAAGAGTCGCACGCGAGACTGGAGAGGATGTTTTGATCCGAGAAGATCGTCATTGGGATTGGTTTCTGGGTAAGTTTGCAGAACATAGAGAAATCGTATGGTGTTGTCGCTGATGACTGGCTAGCTCGGATGAAGGACTCGGATGACCGGCAAAGAAGCTGGGCTTCTTATCGTCGAGATGCGGAGGTCGGGGGTCGTAAGAAGCTCTTCCGTCGTATGGGCGGACGACGGTTGCTTTGATTTTGCTTTGTTGGTTTCTTTTTTGCCCTTTTTGTTGGGCTGGGTCGCTATTGCTATGCTATAGGCGACTTTGCCCGAAGCACATTGTCGCATTGTCTCAAGGCGTTATGATCTAGATTGGGTTACTGGTATGAGGCATGACATTTGGGTATTGGTTTCTCGGGTTTCATGTGAGCTCTGACAGACGGCATGAAATATATGTGGTGAGTCGAGCATTCTCTTCTGTCACTCGCTTTCAATTGTAGGGTTGCATAGCGCTAGATAATTGCATTGCATGAGAAAGCTTGAATCTCAAATAGTCAAACGAACTTTCCAGAATTACTTGACATTCTGACACAGCCTCGAAAACATCATGTTAGCATAAACTGAGCAATTATACTTGAAGCTAAATACTGTCAACTTCTCCGCCGTTCCTCTACCTCTTTGAAAAATATGTTACACGTCCAGTAACGCCATGCCCGATGCACAAACAATGGTTTATCCCTGAAACTCGCTAGCAGCGTAGTCCTCCCTCAGCATACATGTCGACATCTCATGGGAAAGGTCGAATGAACGAGTGTACGATTGCGGCGAAAATCGTGTACCGTTTAACCCTTGCTCTTGGTGTTGAGAATAAGGGCAACAATAAGGCTATATCAGAGTCAGCATAAAATCAAAATGCAGTATGTCGTTGCATTTCTTACCCGTAAAGACCAAGAACTTCGCCGAAAATGAGGATCAAGACCATGCCAACGAAAATCCTGGACTGTTCCATATAAGCACGAACACCACTGTCACCAACAATTCCAATACAGTAGCCAGCGGCAAGACCAGTCATGCCGACTGCAATACCACATCCAAGATGCATGAAGCCCCTGCTATTATCAGTATTCGCATTTGTTGATGGGATGCGGGTTGACGTACGAGAACAAGCTGTAGTTCTTGGAAGGGTCGAGATCCTCAGCGATGAGGACAGAGATGACGAGCGAGTAAACGGCGATAATACCGGACATGACGACGGGGATCAGACACTGCGAGGTACTTTAGAAACGGTCATTGGTCGGCTTGACGATAGATTCAATACCTTCATGATAAGATCTGGTCGAAAGGTACCGACACCAGCAATACCAATGCCGGACTTGGCTGTGCCGTAGGCAGCTCCAATACCTATCAAGGCCGTTTAGTATTCATTCTCAAGATCGTTGTGTCGCGTAGAGGAGATGGAGTGTCGTACATCCGAAGATCATTGCAGCTGCAATTCCGGCCTAGAAAGTCGCCGCATCAGCAATCGCGTCCACCCCTGGTTCCAGTCCAACGATAGAGCCGGACGTGAGGGATACTTACCATCCCAATAAAGGGGGCAAACTTGGGGGCAAGCTCTGATTCTGCCATGGTGAAGAGATGCGGCCGTCGACAGCTCGGAGGTCAAGGGCGGCGTAGGAGTTGAAGTTGGAAGCTTGATGATGATGTAGCCTGCTACTGGTCCAAGGCTACCAGAGAGAGATGCAAGCTGATGTGGAAAGCCAGCCACACTGGAGTGGGTTGGTTCAGCCAATAGAAGGCGCTGGGGTGGCTTTGGAGTGAAATCACGTGATTTTTACCAAGACAGGTAGGTAGGTAGGTACTTGAATATCACCAGTGAAAGGCAGAGTTCATTACTCATCCCATAGTTCTTATTCAGTTTTATCGCCTCTATTGGTATTATATTCCATGGTTTTCTGAAGTCCTGATCTCACAATTTCTTATTGCACTGTCAGGTTCTTACGACGTAAGTGCCATAGAAGTCAAGGCACAAAATCACCGGGTGTACTCGTGTCAGTGGAGGTCTTCCAAGATTGCACTGGTAAGTTGGTAACCATTTTGATAGGTACTAATCACTCAAGGATGAGGGACTGGCTTGAAGGTAGGCCTTGGATGGATGGATGCTTATTCGCCTGTGGTTTGTAGCAAGGAAATTTCATTGCCAAACCCAAACCAGATTGACAAACGTACTATGCATAATAAAAGGATGCACCAAATGTTAGAAATAAGAATTAACGGCCCCTAACGTAGCATGACCCTTAAGTCCCTTAACGAAAGACGTTTAATTGCTGTAGACCTCGTTTATTGCACCGTGTTTAATTGAATTTGATTCTGGCTTTCTCACACAATGTCACCTCGACTACCCAGTATCCATCCATACCTACGAGGAGCGAGGACATTCATGAAAGACCCGGCTTGACTTGTGACAGAAAACCCCAAGATCAGTACATCAACCCAGACACTATGTAACAGACCATGGAAGGACAACTGAATGACTCGGAGATACACAAACAAGAAGAGACCATTCACTGTAGGTACCTACGTAGCAGCTACTCCAAACAACCGACAATCTTGAAACAAGGCAACCGATCTGTAACTGACTTTGTTAGCTTATTAAGAGCTGATCATTTCCATCGTTCATTTCTCCCTCCTGAACAATACCATACCATATCATCATCTCCCCTCTCTAATATTAAACCCTCTTTTTCGTATCCACGGTGCAACGCCGAGATCCATGCTCTTACACTACGACTATACCCCAGCATATTTCATCCCCTTACCGTGGTACTAAATAATTTAACTGCCCATCCACTAACTTAGTAGCTCAGTCACTCACTGGGCACTACGGCGCCCACACTGCCCTCCCCGTTACCCCCAAAAAGCACAGAGGCCGCCATCGAACAGGTGGGTTTTATGGTGGATCTCCTAGCACTGGCTTGTCCGCCGTTGGCTCCCTGTCCTCTGGTCTGTACAGTAGGTACTGTAGTTACAGTAGTACCTCCATGTGGATTGGGATTGGTTGTGATCGCTACCTCTTTTACCTGCGACGAGACCAGTGCCTGGCCTGGATCGTGAACCTGCAACTCCCTCCAAAGTGCATCACTAGAGGACCACCCCCAAAAAACCTCTTGAGACGACGACCGCCCATTGCTTACTATAGCCATCTTTATTGTCGTTCGTCCTCTCCTCGATCGGTCGACGATCTCGGGATCAAGGTCTGAGATTTGCCAATTTGCTCATCCAGCCGCCTTGTCCGGCGCCCCCCCTCGAGCCCAAACTCGCAAAATCACGACACGACACTTGGACAGAATCAACTCCTCAAATCCTTCTATAACGCCTCTCTAGCTACATCGACGGGCGCTACCCCGTGAGGGTATTCGCAGCGCAGCACATCCGGACGATTGTCGCCCACGCTTTCTCTTCAACATTACCCTAGCTTAAGGGGACGGATTGGCGTCGACTGACGGCGGCGCATCCGTCGAAGTCGGCTGTTGATACGCCTGATAACGAGCTTCCAGCCTCTGGCGCTCACCAAACTGCCGGTAACATTGTTCCCCTGGTCAAGCGTTTCCCTTTAAATCCCAACGGTGTCCTGACATGCATCTTGTAAAGTATCTGTTACCATGTCCAACTACGGTTACGATCCTCGAGGAGCTCCTCAACGACCACCTCAAAGGGGCTACGGCGATAATAACTACGGTCAACGAGATGCTGCCTTTTCTAACATATTTGGCTCCGATCCCCCTCCCGGCCGATCTCAAACAATGACTTCGTCCTCCTCCATGCCTCCGTCCATGATGGACCCTGGCCGCACTCAGACCATGTCCTCCATGTCCTCCGGTATGCAGAGGCAGCCACCGCCTCGTGCCCCCCCGGGTCATTATGGTGACCACCCGAACGCCGGCAGAACTCGAACAATGGACAGCAATAGCATGATGGGAAATGGTTACTATCCTAGCCAACGTTCGGCATCCGGCGGACAGCAGATGCCACCTCATTATATGCAGCAACAACAACCACACCAGGCGAGACGTCCGTATCCTGGACCTGGACCTGGCCCTGGAGGACCGGCACCTCCGCGAATGGATCCCAGAGGCCCTCCTCCGCAGCAAGCTCCTGGTCCCAGGACGCCAGCTCAGCGTTTTTATCAAGGAGGACCAGCGCCCGCTATGAACAATGATCCTTATCGCTCACAATCCCTTGCTTCTGCTCCTCGGCAGCCCATGTATCATCCTCCTCCAAGCGCATACCAGCAGGCCCCCGCAAACCACCTCCGCCAGGCCCCATACGCGCAGCAGAGCTCGGCCAGGACCACTGCTCAAGGACGAATCGTGCCAGAGCGTCATGAGGATCGTACTATGTCTCTGACTGGCAACTATCAACCTCAGAGCATGGATGCCCATCAGACTATGAGTGGCCGAGTTATACCTAATAGGCGAGCACCAACAGAGCTGCCTGCCACCAATGGATACCCCAACTCGATGCCTCATGCTCCTGGAGCACAAACCCGAACATCCAGCATGGTTTCGTCTAGTGGCGGCGGCGATCACGGCAGGACAATGTCGATGGCCTCTACCATAGCACCAACCATCACCCCCTCCGAGTCAGATGCATCCACACTGGCTCAGCGGCCTACCAGGAGCAAGTCGATAGAGAGCGAACGACCCCCAACTGCGACCAAAATTCGACCCCCCCTCGTATATCCCGCCCTTCTGTCTCGAGTTGGAGAATGCTTCCGCAAAAAGATCATTGTCGGCGACCGTACAAAGAACGAATTGACATACAAGAATGCCTTCAGTGGATCTGAAGCAGTGGATGTTCTATCATACATTATTAGAACCACCGATCGCAACCTTGCTTTGCTGCTGGGACGAGCGTTGGATGCCCAGAAGTTCTTTCACGATGTTACTTATGAACACCGCCTACGAGACTCCCAATCGGAAATGTATCAGTTTAGGGAGACACTAATGGACGAGCCAGAAGACAAGCCTGCGGTTAATGGTGTATTTGTCCTTCTTTCTGAATGTTACTCCCCGACTTGTACTAGGGATCAACTCTGTTATTCTATCGCCTGTCCTCGACGCCTGGAGCAAGTTTCTAGGCTCAATCTCAAGATCAACCCCGGCCTGCGAAAGGAGGACGCCGTCAACGCCGTTGATGACGAAGCGGACCAGACTGACGAGCAGAAACTTTGGATCAACTCAGTCCCTAAGGAAGTTGCCGAGAAGGTGGGAGATCGAGAAAAGAAGAGGCAGGAGGTCATTTCAGAGATCTGCTATACCGAACGAGACTTTGTTAAGGATTTGGAATATTTGCGAGACTTTTGGATTCTACCTTTGCGATCAAAGGCTTCGCCAGTACCTGTCCAGCGTCGCGAAAAGGTTGTCAAGACCATCTTCAGTAACATTATCGACCATCCTAGCATTCATACCGTCAGTTCCCGATTTGCCTCTGGATTGACGACTCGACAGCAAAAGGAACCTATTGTGCACAACATTGGTGATATCTTCTTGGAGTATGTTCCTCAGTTCGAACCCTTCATCTTGTACGGTTCGAAACAATTGGAAGGAAAGTTCGAGTTTGAGAATGAAAGATCACTGAATCCTTATTTTGGCAAGTTCGTGGATGAGATTGAAAGGCGCAAGGAATCAAGAAAGCTTGAGCTGAACGGTTATCTGACTAAGCCAACAACCCGTCTGGCTCGTTATCCCTTGCTACTCGAGAACGTCTTGAAGTACACAGAAGACGACAACCCTGACAAGGAGGATATTCCCAAGGTCCTAGTCATGATTCGAGATATCCTGGGCCGAGTCAACGCAGAGTCCGGAAAGGCTGAGAACCGATTCAACCTTAGACGACTTCACGAACAGCTTCGATTCAGGCCCAACGAGAGGGTAGATCTTCGACTCACTGAAGAAGGCCGCGAGATGGTCTTTAAGTGCCAGTTTAAGAAGACACCCACCGATCCTGCCGAAATTACAGCCTTCCTGTTCGATCACGCCGTCCTCCTGGTCCGTATCAAGCAAACAGGCAAGGCTGAAGAAATTAAAGCATACCGCCGACCCATTCCTTTGGAACTTCTTGCAATTAAGGAAATGGATGAAGTCATTCCAAAGGATGGTAACATGAAGCGGACTTCGTCAAGCTTGATTCCTTCGATTCGCAACAATGTCAACAACGATCCAGCAAGGAAAGAAGGCTGGCCGATAACGTTCCGCCATCTTGGAAAAGCCGGCTATGAACTGACGCTTTTTGCAGCGAACCAGGCGACACGCCAGAAATGGCTTGAATTCATTCACACCGCGCAGGAACGTCTCCGGTCCCGAGCGGACTTCTTCAACACCACAGTTATATCAAGCAGGTTTTTCGCTGGTACTAACCGAGTTAACTGTGTTACGCCATTCGGTAAGTTTTCCAAAACGCAACACAATATTCTTATTAACTAATCAATGCAGATGGTGGTCGTAAACTACTGTACGGCACAGACAGCGGTGTCTACCTCTCCGATCGTAAGGTGAAGGATCAGGTACCTCGCCGCGTTTTGGAGACTGCTAGTGTTACTCAGATTGATATTCTTGAGGAATATCAACTCCTCTTGGTTTTATCTAACAAGACACTGCAGTCATATCCTGTCTCAGCCCTCAATCCCGATGAGCCCGCATTGTCTAGGAGGCCTAAGAAGATCCAGAGCCATTGCAGTTTCTTTAAGACGGGAATTTGCTTGGGTAGACATCTGGTCTGCTGTGTCAAATCATCCGCCCTTTCTACTACGATCAAGGTTTTTGAGCCTAACGACGCCATGACCAAGGCCAAGAAACAGAAGGGTATAGGCAAGTTTATGAGCGGCGGACACGATGAACTTAAGCCGTTCAAGGAATTCTACATTCCCACCGAGTCGTCGTCTGTTCACTTCCTCAAGTCCAAGCTTTGCGTTGCCTGCGCTCGAGGCTTCGAGGTTGTTTCCCTTGAGACCCTCGAGACACAGTCTCTGCTTGACCAGGCTGATACTTCGCTCGACTTTGTGGCCCGTAAAGAAGGAGTCAAGCCGATTCACATCGAACGACTTAACGGGGAGTTCTTGCTTAACTACTCGGAATTCTCCTTCTTTGTTAACCGCAATGGATGGAGGGCTCGACCTGAATGGCGAATTGATTGGGAGGGCACGCCGCAAAGCTTTGCGCTCAGCTATCCTTGGATTCTTGCGTTTGAACCGAACTTTATTGAGCTTCGTAATATGGAGAACGGTGCTGTGCATATCGTTCCTCGCAAGAACATTCGTATGCTGCATAGTAGCACACACGAAGTAAGTAATCCTTTTGCAGCGGCAGTCTTAATATTGGAATGCTAACGTAAATCACAGATCTTGTTTGCCCACGAGGATGACAAAGGAGATGACGTTGTCGAGGCCATCGACTTTTGGAAGAGCAACCACAAGTCAGAATTACTCGGTTCATAACACTAAACAACTCCCAGGCCTAGGAATGGGGCGTGTTTTTCTGGAAAGATTTTTTTCTCTTCTCTTCTTGTACTACTTGGTGGCGCCCGAGTGCTGTGGCGTCAACCATCCATGACGTGAGATACTCGCAAGAGTGTTGACGGTTTTCGGCCTCTCTTGACATCTTCTATGTGAAAGGAGGTGCAAGACTTCAAGCCGCACTTCGGAATGCTATGGATGTTGCTGCAGCGCTTCTTGCTATACGAACAGTCGAGTCAACACATGATGGGACTTGACGGCTGGCCACGCCAGAGGGGCGGATCAAGGGGAGGGTGCCGTCAAGACTTTGAGGAATAGCAGGTGTAGACAGGAGATGAAGCAGACGATAGTGGTGGATGAGATGAGATGAGACGAGGTTAGATAACGAGATGGAAAAGAGGCAGAAGGGTAGGAATCTCGTAGCTTGTACTCTGGAAGGATGAGCGATGTTGAAGGTGAACGGTATGGAGTGGCCTGACATGGCATCGCATTGCATTGCATGACATGACGTGGCAAGGCATCGAATATTGGAGCTTTTTGCTAAAGAATGGAGCGAGCGTCGTGAATAATGGGAATGGTAAACGACAGTACTATAGTAGCTGAGATAGATTCACACAATTGTACTAACTGGGTCTAACTACCTTACCTATTATCGTGTATGTGTTTGCCTGTATATAGTATTTATAGTAGGTAAGTATGAGTCTGGCTGGGTATCAAATCTTGGATGTATCTATGAATGAATAGATGGATATCGGGCTGGATCTGGATCTGGATCTAATTACAGCACAGCACAGAACAGTCCCTGTATGTCTTAGCTAGCCGCAACGTTGGCGGGCCACTGTAAACCGTCCAATCCCGTTATCTGTGACCCTGACATTTGCATGAGCCATGTGGATGTGTCGTCTGTGGCTCGATCATACTGGTGGTTAATAACTGTTTCAGCAGGGTATCGAGGGAAGATATGATTCCAGATTCATTGTCATTCCTTGACATAAAAATCTGGTCCTTTCGGGCCTTGATAGGGGATGGTCTCACCGAAGTTTCGAGTTGTAAGGACCTAGGGTCTCGCCTAAGAGCACCTAAGGTAGTATACCTACCTGAGATGCCCAAAGCAAGTTATTATCTCGCCTAAAAAGAGGTACTTACTACCTACCTACAGATAAAGTCCTGGGCGTCATGATAGTGGAGGTTGTGGTGGACGTCAGTGCTCGATATAGTTCCATGTTGTAAACTTACTGCATCCTCAATTGCATGTGACATCACCTCGACTCGTACCTTCAACTAAGTATCTACCTCTCACTCTTTTCCTTTTTTTCCCCTTCCACTGATCTACCGCATCTGTCACAACTAAAGATTTTATACCCTGGCAAGGCGTGCATCGCGACAATCGTCAACCAAAGATTGTTGCGATGGCTATTCCCTTCATCGGGAGGCTTCGCCCGTGAGTTTTTCCCCTTTCCTTTCCTTTCTCTTGGCCTTCAACTTTGAGTTGAGTGGCTTTGAAGATCAGCGACGCTGACACCCATATCTGGTACCTAAAATGCGCCTCCTTTGCTAATCTTCAATTGCTTTAGCTACGAGTATCTTGCCCTCGTGGGCTCATTTCTTCTTGTCGGACTTGAGGCAGTCATTCGCGTCTTGACATTGGCGCTGCGTGAGTCGCACACAGACCGACCCCAAGCGGTGTAGAGACTTTACTAACATCAATCGCAGCCCCATTTCTTGTATCGCTTTTTTACAGAGCTTCCAGGAGGCTCTTCAACAGGTTCTCTGCTCCTGCGAGGAGAAGGGCGGAGAGTAAACGTAAATGTTAGCATGTTCCCGCCTGCATTAGCTCCAAGTCCAGACTAACATGATCAACCAGCGATATCCACTTCTGTTCGAGACGCACCAGACTTTGTCGAGTTGTGTCGCATCTGGGGCTATGAGGCCGAGGAACATATTGCTCAGACCAAAGATGGATATCTTCTAGGTCTTCATCGACTCCAATGGAAGAAGGGCGAAGAAGGTCAGAAGGTAAACTACGGACCAACAAGCTTGAAGAAGAAAGTCATCTACATGCACCATGGCCTCCTCATGAATTCTGAAGTTTGGGTTTCTCTCACTGATGAGCAAAGATGCCTCCCCTTTGAGCTGGTTGAAAGGGGATACGATGTTTGGGTGAGTTCTTGCTTACTGGCACGGCTAATATACCAGGCCTCGTCAACTAACAGCTTATAGTTTGGCAACAACCGAGGTAACAAGTATTCCAAGAAATCGATTCACCATTCTCCAAACTCGAATGCCTTTTGGGACTTCTCTATCGACGAATTTGCCTTTCACGACATCCCGGACAGCATCGGTTACATCCTCGAGACCACACAGCAGGAGAGTCTTTCGTACATCGGCTTCTCGCAAGGCACAGCTCAGGCTTTTGCCAGCTTAGCTATTCACCCCAAGCTCAACAACCAGGTCAACGTCTTCATCGCTCTCGCTCCTGCCATGGCTCCAGCTGGCTTATCTAGTGGAATTGTCGACGCGCTTGTCACGGCATCGCCTTCTGTTTTGTTCCTCCTGTTTGGTCGTCGCTCTATCCTCAGTTCCGCAACCATGTGGGAGACGATTTTGTACCCGCCTATCTTCAGCAAGCTTATCGACATGGGCCTATCGTTCCTGTTTAACTGGCAGACCCTCAATATCTCGGCCAGTCAGAAGTTGGCAGCATATCCTCATTTGTACTCTTTCACAAGCACCAAGAGTGTGGTTCATTGGTTCCAGATCATCCGCAACAAATGTTTCCAGATGTACGACGATGATGTTCACCAGCCGATCAGTGTTACCTCAACCAGGAAGTACTCCAAGGTGGCCAAATACCCAACTCGAAATATCAAGACACCCATTGTGCTGGTGTATGGAGGCAGCGACTCCCTGGTAGATATTAAGGTGATGTTGAAAGAGCTGCCGCCTCAGACTGTCGCAACCGAAATTCCTCACTATGAGCATCTCGACTTCCTTTGGGCAAGAGATGTGGATATGCAGGTCTTCCAGCACGTTTTTGATGCGCTTGATAGCTTCACCGACGCTGAGCATACAAAGGAGGAGTATGATCGATACTATATCAGCCGGCAAGAGAGTCTTCTAGGTTCAGGATATGCATACGCAAATGCTCATCAGGGTAGCGAGAGCGAGTCTTCGACTCTTACCCCGAGCCTTGAGGGCACCAACGTTCTCCAGCTAGCGCCCGCCCCTCAGCCTCACCGAGCTCGAGAGCCTGCTTCTGGAATCCCTTCGCCGAAGAACACGACACGACACAGAGTGAACTACTCTATTGATAAAATAGAAGAGCCACCGGTTACCCCGACTTTCCAACCCGAACCTGACGCTGCTCAAGAGCTGGTGGATGAGAGTGTCCAAACCCCTCTGGCGGCTAGAGTTAAGGCTGGTGTTAAGCGTAGCGGAAGTGTCGGGAGCAACATCAGTCTGGACGGTATGCGAGAAGGTCGAGGAATCACCATCGGAGCGAGTAGAGCCGTCGGAGGTGTGGTGACCAAGAGCGGTGCCAGCGGAACTAACGGAGAAGGCAGCCCCGGTAAGGAAAGTGGTTCAGAAAAGAAAAAGAACAAGTAGGTGGTTTAAGTGGAAGTGAGTGGGTGCTGGGAAAGAGGGGGGGGTGTTGAGCCATATCGTATCGTGTCTGATACAATGTTTATTCATTTTTCCTGTTTTCTTTATTGTGGAAGCAACAACAAACAACAAACGGCCTAACTGACATATACTACAACAATTTAGGATGACATTTAATGTCTTTTCACGATTTATGTAGCCCACGTTTGCACAACACTGTCTATTGAACTGAACTAAATTGAAGCTTGGATGTATGGAGCGCCACGAGAAACGAAATTGCATGGAGAACGAAGCAAAATGAACGAAGCGCTTGGAATGGTTGTGTCGACAACGTCTGTCTTGGTTGGGTCCTATTTGACTAGGGTTAGCAGGATGTCTCCTCTCTACGCTCATGTAGTAGGAAGTTGAAAAAGGATGACGGTGCGAGAAAGGGCGTGTGGGTCATACGAGATGGGATGCGGCTGAAGTGAACTAGGTACATAGCTCCAAGACAGATGGACACCGGTCAATATGGATTTCTATGTTCTATAATAGATTGTCAACCCATTCAACTGCCTGGCGCTTTTCGGTTCAGAAGGGCCGACGGAATCCTTTATGAAACTACTATATACCAAATTGTACTACAGCTTGGAATACGAGATACGACGGACTTGCATCCCCAATAATATCGTCTAGCCCGCGGCTTTGCTTTGTACATGATACACTTGATAGGCCCTTGATGATGGCGATGGGCCAATGTTTGAATAAACAGAATATGCGACGCTCCGGCGGAGCGAAGGGTGACATATCCGATCCTGAGTTGTGAAAGCAATCGACACATCTGTTGTCTTGTTAGTACTGATATCCATACATACTTATTTCTGTCCTACCTAGACTAGACTCTCTTACTAGCGCAGCGTTATATGTCAGTATTGTCTCATTTAGCTAGTCAAGTAAAAGCATTTGACCAGTCGCTTTCAAGCTGAGATATGCGAGCATAGTAAGACGGAGGAACGTCCATTTCACTCGAAAAACATAAATGCAGGCCGCTCCCTTCACCTTTTTCTTTCTTTCCTTTTGGAGAACATAACCGCATGTTTACCTCTTCACTTTTCTTATCATGGCAACATACGTTCCCGATCTCACAAACCAGACATGGATTGACCAAGGCGGCCTCTTTTACTACTGCTTCCAGAACCCAAAGGCCCAGTACTGCAAAGACGTTCCTGGATATTATCAATATACCATCGACCTCGCTCCTAATGCTGCGTTTCTTGCCATTTTCACTTCGTCGTTGATCGGGTTCGTTGTCACTTGGATCATCACCCGCCGAGGCACAGCTTTCAACATTGCTCTAATCCTTGGCCTTATCTGCGAGGTCATCGATTATGCCGGACGCATTCTAAGTTGGCAAAATCGCTGGAGTGAGAATGGGTTTCTGGTGCAGATTTGCTGTTTGACTATTGGGCCTGCTTTCATGGCTGCTGGTATCTACCTTTGTCTTCGAAGGATTGTGTCAGCGTTCGGGTCAGAGAACTCGAGGCTTCCTCCAGAGTACTACACTCGCATAGTAAGTTGGTGTTCATCTGCTATGGTCGATGCTAATATCATACTACTCCTAGTTCATCCCTTGCGATGTTGTGTCTCTTGTACTTCAAGCCCTAGGAGGTGCCATGGCTTCAATCGCTTCTCACCAGCACGAAAGTACCGACACAGGATCAAACATCATGATCGCTGGTCTCGCCTTTCAAGTCATAACAATCCTCAGCTTCATCATATGTTCAGTCGACTTTACTCTTCGAACGATCCGTCGCCAACGTGCTCTCGGCGAAGCCGCCCTCGATCAACGTCCTGAAATAGTCAAAGTTCGTAACTCTCGCTGGTTCAAGGCTTTTCTTGGGGCCCTATCTCTTGCCACTTTCTGTATCCTTTGGAGAAGCGCCTTTCGAGTTGCGGAGTTGTCTAAAGGGTGGGAGGGCCCTATCATGGGCGATCAGTATATGTTTGTAGGCTTTGAAGGTATTCTGATTGTGGTTGCTGTAGTAGCACTCAATATTTTCCATCCTGCAGTCTGCATGGGGGAGTTGTTGAAGCTGGATGATGGTGGTCTCAAAGGGCTCTGGGGGTTCCGACGTCGCAAGAGTAGGATTGCAACAAGTGAAGACTCGGTAGAGTATGATAGAAAGGCACCAGCGACGGAGACGATGGCTGTATAAGATGGATATATAAATACGGTTATATCCCGACTAGAATGGCCATTTGATAATACTTCTCTCAAGCATATGACTCAAGAAGCTCTAACTTATGCGAGCTGGTCAAACACTTAACCAGTGCCGAATGTCTTTTGTAGGTGCTCTACTGCGTCTTCTATCATTTTATACCCTCGTCCAATTACCCCATGAAGAGAGAGGATAGAGTGCGTTCCGCCATGCACCATCGAGGTTTCGACATCGACTCCTAAGCCCTTCAGCTGCTGGCTGAATGCCATTGCCTCAGGGGCAAGAAGGTCCATCTCTGCAACAGCCATCCACGTCTTTGGAAGTTTACTCAGAAGAGTCCCTGGAGCCAAATTAGGGCTTGCATCCCATCTCGAGCGATGGTCGTCTTGGGTAAAGTAAAGATCTCGATACCATTCCATTCGCGCGGATGTAAGCCAAGGAGCGGTCTCTGCATTGGGCTTCCAAACCCCTTCGACAGTAGCGGTACTGTCAACTACCGGAATGAACAGCAGTAATGACGCTGGTGGATGAGCTACTGTATTTGGTAGTGAAGGCTGCGCTGTTGGTAATTCGACGTCTGGATTTGATGCAGAGAGCGCAGCGACGATGGCTATATTGGCCCCAGAAGATGTTCCACCGATAGAAATGCGAGACGTATCTATGTTCTGTAGCTCGGTTGGGGAAGATGCAACCCATCTAACAGCGTCGATGGAGTCTTCGATTGCAGCTGGAAAGGGGTTCTCGGGGGCTAAACCGTAGTCAACACTAACGACTACGCATTGCGCTCCTGGTTTAAGTGTCAGTTGAAATACACGATAAGAGACTTTCAGAGAGATACCTACTCTCACAAGCCCAGCAGCAGAAATCCGTTCCATTGTTCAAGCCCCCTACTGCCCATCCACCACCGTGAAACCAAATGAGGACAGGCCAGCCTCGCTCATCACACTGCCCTGTAGGAGTGTAAACCCTCACCCTGAACCTGCCAACATCATAGTCGTTGATACTCCCCACAGGGATAGGCTTTGTCCCTCCTGGTGGCAAAGACACTTTCTTTGTTCTTGTTGATCCATCCCAATCTTTGATTTCATCTGGCTCGATATATTGCAAGTGAGCCTCGTGATAAGCGACGTATTCAGGATCCAGTCGGTCTCGTATAGCGGGGTGAAGGGGCTGCCAAATCTTGCGGTGTTTATCTACCATTGTAGACGAGGCTAGGTTAAAGTAGACTAATGGTTTGGTAATATGGATGTTTTGGAAGCTGTTTCGAAGACCCTTGATGTGCTACTGTACGTTGCAAAGACTTGACGCTCTTTGATTCTTGACAACCTGAGGTGAAACATTAAGCCAAATCAACTAACGTTAACCCCCACCATTAAAGACCCGCAGACTCCAATGTACCTTAGCCAACTGTCTTAGATAAGTATGTAAGATTTGCACATGAACATCATGAAGGTTCTCTCGACAGTTTGCAGAACCACAGCTTCAAGTGTATGCAGTCGAATCCGAATCCAAATCCAAGTTGAAGTTCAAGGTCAAGCTAAGGTTATCCTGGCTCCAGCAATTGACTTCAAGTTCCGGTGCCGTATCCGGCTTGTCCGTACCCGACAGAGCCGTAAATAAGTGGAGACCGCCGAAGCGCCGGTGCCGTCGATATTGAGTGAGATCGGATACCATATCCACCAACTAAAATACATACAAGTTTTCACAAAGAAAAGACTCTGGACTTGATATGACCAGGCTTGGTAAGATATCAATCTGCAAGTTAGAGCCCAGGCAGAGCCATGGAACAGCGATTGTGTTGTGTTACCCTGTTTAAGCAAACAAGTCAGCCTATAAACCCGGTAATTTGACACAGGTTTGGTTCCATTTGCATCCAATAACTGCGCCGTTGTTGTCGGCTGCAACGGCTTCCTCTAACAAACCCTCCCTCTGTAAGTGGAGAGAGGTAGTTTAGCAGTTTGTTGGAGCCAACTGCCAAGTCGTTGCGGCATGGGTGAAGTGGATAGAGCGAGATGAAATTGCTATTAGCTTGGCTAGGTAGGGATACCTAGTTTAATAAAGTGTTATTATCCGAGGCACTTTAAACGAGCCTGACTGAATGCAGGGTCCAAGATTGTACTGTACTGTACTGTAGGTACGGTAATTATGGGAATGAGGGAATGAGGGAAAAGGAGAAATTACCATGGTGCCATGGACACAACCTGTTGTACGTCTGTATTGGTCGGCATATAATAGGGCTGTGGCTCAAGGCGGCTGACATGCTTCGGTCGTTCCGTTATAGGTCGATTTAATATGTTTCGATGCAGTCAGATGAGGGTCAAAAGGTGTCTAGTCTATACTGTACAATACAGAGTACAGCACATGTTACCATAAAATCAGCCCTACAACAGAATAAATGACTCTGGGTCCTTGCGATTGGGTATACAGAGATTCACATGAATTGGATGTTTATACACACCTAGGTACTTGCTACCATGCATGATGCTTATCAAGTCTTTGACTCTCGGGCAGTCGCTGAACTCGAACAAAGACAAAGATCGGGTAGTCTAATTGTTACAATGCTTTCTTGTTGTGTTTTATCTAAATAACAAAATTGAATATCCATTCTTTGTTCAATGGGATTCTCAGCCCAAGCTAAAGCTCTACCCGGGCTACTAACCTAGAGAGGTCATCAAACACGATCTATAGTACATTGCGCCATCCCCAGGTGACGTATGTGTCCCAGTACGGGCGGTCTTAGTTACTGTTAGGCGGTTCTCCCGCTGATCTGACAGCGGGCAAGTACTAATTAGCGAGGCCGCCCAGTGTAGAACATATTCACATGAAGCGCCTAAAGAATACTTTACCTAGGCAATCTGTTGTGGATGTTGGGTTTCTCGTTAATAAGTATTTAAGTATTTACAGTGCAGCATACATGCAAAGACTCTCAATGTTGAACCAGGTCATATGGGGTCTTGAGCACGAGCCTTGGGCCGATGACGGTGGCACAGGCACAAGACAAGGCCGAGTTCATAGGTAGGTCTCAGGGTTCCCCAGGTATAGAGGTAGGGTACGTACCTAGGGAGAAGAAAAAAACAATGGAAAAAAAGGGTGGAGTCACTGAAAGGTACCTAGGACAGGTACTTCGAAGACTCGCCCGTTGAACACTTATCATCACTTAATTGTGGCTTGGGAGCTTTAAAACAACAGACATTTCTGTACTGTAACATCAATCCAGGGCGTTCCCGACGATATACTGTTAGCACCAGGCAACTTGGTCTACTATCTAGAGTTAGGTGAGGTAGGATCCTCGGAGCCTGATTGATCTCCAGTGACGTCTCATTAATCAATCTCACTCATTCACTCTCTCCTTCTCGTTTGGACCTTTTGTCCTTTCTCTTATTATCAGCTAGGTACCTATCTTCCCCATCACTCGCTAAACCCTGCCTTGACACAAAGTCTGAACCTCACTATTCTGATAACTGTCCTTTCTTCCTCCCATCCACCCATCCATCTTAGGACTTCCTCCCATCTACCTTAGTACTATAGGTACTGTACTGTACCCACGACACGGGCCATCGTCTCTCACACCGCACGACGTACTGTAGGTCATAAGTCTAAGGCTCCCACTCTACAGTACCAAAAGACAAGGACCCGACAGGACAGTGGAACTGGAGGGACCCTGCCCAGTCCTGCCCAGCCTACCTTGCCCAGCCTACCTAGCCCAGCCCAAGGCCCAAGACTACGTCTGAGTAGGAGGGGCTTTCGCTTTCAATCAATCAATCAATTAATCCATCCATCAACCCGCCGCTTTCGAGTCCGCTCGCTCGCTCATCACGTCCATCCTCCCTCCACCGAACGAGATCCATCTTCTCCGCCGAAGCTTACTCGACCGCCTTGCCTCGCTTTGATTCGATATTTGATTTTGCGCACAATAACATCGTCGCTCTTTTCATCCCTTCAACCTCCCCTCTTATGCCACCCACGACAGTGAGCGTCGTCTTCAGCTCTCGCCATATTTGATACCGTTGACCTCGACCCCTCAATGCGACCCGCCTGCGCTCATCAACCCTCGACAGTCTATACGAGGTAGACGCCCGAAACGCCAAGCCCAAGCGGCCCTGAATTTTGTTCTTACAACTGTTCCCGCAAACCCCGTCACTACCTTCAACTCAACCAACAACCTGCCGTCATGTCTTTCCGCGGCGACGACCAGCGGAGATATGGCCATGTGCCACCCGTGCGGTATCCAGTTGCCAGTCGCGACCAAGAGTACCAGCAACAACAACAGCAGCAGCAGCAGCAGCGACAATCACCATACGAAGACCTTGGGCGCCGAGCTAGCTTCAACGGTGGGGATGACGCCGCCTATATTCAGCAGCCAGCCAGCCGCTCTCCCGGCTTCGGTTCTGGCGACGATGAACTCTTCATAAACAACAATTCCGCCGCTCGGCCTGGCTATGGTTCCACCAACAGCGCGCTGTCGGGCTACCAACACCAATATCAAGATGTCCCTCCTACGCCCACGTACTCGTACAACCCTCAAAGCTTTGCGCAGTCATCGGGCTTCTCACGGTCGACCTCCACCAATGCTCTCCCCTACCGTAACCAGGCCCAGCCTCCGCCCCCATCACGTTATGCCTCGAATGCTAGCTCATATACACCGCAAGCTTACGACCCATCTGCTTATGCAAGCACAAATGTCCCACAACGACAAGGCTCCTACCAAGGATACAACAATTATGGTCAAAACTATGGCTCGCAGACGTCTCCTGGCTTCAGCCAGTCTACTGGAGGCTATCCGCAATCAGCAGCTTCCCCTGCATTGTCATCTGGCTTTGACCAGCCCTTGCGGAGCCCCTCAGCCGGGGGGTATGACCAGTCTTATAGCCAATATCCAGGTCAATTATCCAACGGAGGGGCGTCATTCTCGAATGCCTCGCAGCCCCCGTACCCCACTACAGCGCAGATGCCTGTTGGACCCTACTACTCCCCGAATGAACACAATGCACTCTATAACAGGGCATCCCGTTCAAATTCCCAAGCATCACCGATCGGATCCCCTTCGAACGCTGGATCAACATCGCCTGGCCTGCAACGACACCCAACGAATGCCCCATTGCCAAGTAGACCTGTCGACGATGAGCTTGCTTGGAGTGCTGGACACGAACGAATCACAAGCGATAACCTGATGCAAGAGCTGGAACTTGAATTGGGAAGCTCTGGACAAGGCTATCGCCCACTCCCGGAGCCCGAGAACGGCCGTTACGATGACGATTTCCATGGGCAGCAACTGCAGCGTTTCGACTCCGGCGCCACTACGATCCCCAACACAGCCAGCCGAACGACCTCGACGCGGACCGGCCAGACCGCTTACGAACCCGAAGACGATGACGACGACGCGTACGGAGAGGCTGGTCTAATGGCTATGCGACAGGCTGAACTTGACGAACAGCGTTTCAGCACTGGATTTGGGTACACTGATATGCCCGTCATGGCAGACCCTTCACCAGAGCCCGCTCATACTAACTCCCTGTCAACGAACCTGTCAACCAGCACACTACATACCCACCCCGAAGAGCAAGTTCATAGCAGCGACAGTGAATTCGCTGGCGTCGACCTGGGAATGCTGGGTGGTGGCTTTGGAGGCACTTTGACTTATGGTGGAGATGTTGGATCACCGCCCAATTCGTCTGGTCAAGATATTGGTCGACCTCTCCCTACACCAGGCTATTTCAACCGTGCATACGACCAAGGTGAAAGTGTGCCGGCCCTCAAGACGGCAGAGATGGACTATGGTGGCACAGGAGGCTTGCAGCCACCCACGCAGCATCGATTGAGCTTCGATGAGGAAGACGAGCGTGTATCACTACGTTCCCGACAGAGCGGAACAGAGTCACCGAGCAAAGATGAGCTACAAGATCTGTTCTATCATCCAGGTCTATCAAGTAGACCCTTGCCAGCCATCCCAGGGCCTGGATCCGACAGCAGCTCGATGCTCTCAGTACAGACCAACAACCGTCAACAGTATCAGCATGCATACTCTCGTAGCACAGATTCGCGATTTGGTGCGCCAGATAATCCCGAAGCCTATTATACCGCCGGTCAGCCCTACAACCCGCAACCTGAACGTTCCATATCATTGGCTGGGCACAGCCACACGCCTCAGGTGCAAACACCCGCTCGATCCAGGACTGACGCTGCCGAAGAACGGAGGAAACTTGCCAGGTATGGTCACCAGCAGGCGCCTTCGAATCAGTCTTTCCCCGAATATGAAACTCCTGCTGGCTCAATAGCAGCATTTGATGGAATCACTCTACCAAGTGGCCGCAAGAAGAAGTTCATACCTTCAAAACTCAATGCTTCCGATTTCCGCAGATGTCCTGAACCGTGGGCGCTCAGCGGTCTCGAGGCCTGGATCCGCGAGATGGGAGAAGGCGAGCAAGACTTGAGAAGCAAATCAATCGAGGAGGCCTTGATCAACTTGTTTACCGGCAAGATTCCAATGATGAACGTGGCCGATGCCGAGGTTCTCAGCACACATGTGGTGTCGTCGATGCTAGAGCGAGGTGTGCTTGTTCCGGAAGAGGAATGGGTGAAATTTGGGAATGGCCATATCTCGGGAGTCTTATGGCAATTGACAGGCTCTGGATGCTACGCTCCCAAAGTTCATGATGAGGAAATTGGCGGTCGTTGCTATTCTCATCATTGTACCCGCACCTTGAAGAAGGTCGACCTCGAGGAATTGGCCCAGGACTCGAAGCCTGCTGATGATTGGCACGTGTTCTACGGACTTCAGAAGTCTGACTGGGAATCAAAGCCAAAGAAGGAAGTCGAGCGTCAGAACATCCTTCACGAAATCGTTACTGGAGAGGAGAATTATATCAAACAACTGGACATCTTCCGTATATACTACCGCGATCAACTTCGGATGATGCAGCCCCCGATCCTGAAACCCGAGAAGCGAGACAAGTTCTTGCATACGGTCTTCGGAAAGCTTGACCAGGTACAAGAGATCAACAAGGACCACTTGTTGTCGCAGCTCAAATATAGGCAACAAGAGCAAGGTCCCTGGATCATTGGCTTCAGTGATCTATTCCGAGAATGGATTCGCAAAGCCAAGTCAGTATACATTGAGTACGCCTCGGCTTATCCCAACGCAGTCTATCAGGTTCGCAGAGAAGCCGATCGCAACATTCTTTTCAAGCGATTCCTCGATGACATGCAGAAGCAGAAGGTCTCGTCCAAGCATGACTGGACTCATTATTTAATTGCGCCAATTCAGCGTCTCCAGCGTTACACTCTTCTTCTCGAGAGTGTTGAGGGTAAAATGATCACTGACAGTGAGGAGAAGTCGAACCTGGCCAAAGCTATCGCAGAGATCCGACAAGTAACCCTGGAATCTGATGCCAAGGTGGCTGAACAGAATAAGAGAGTACAAATGATGGAGCTGAATAGAATGCTCGTTCTCAGGCCAGGCTTCCACTCCGTTCTGAACCTGGACCACCTCGGCCGCGAATTGATCTTCCAAGGAGATCTCCAGAGGATGGGGTCCAAGGGAGTCAGATGGGTTGATACACATGCCTTGCTCTTTGATCACTACATGATTTTGGCAAAGACAGTGACACCGAAAGAAGGCAAGGACAAGAAGTATGATGTTTCAAAAGAGGTAATTGTAACCCGCTCGCTGATTTCGGAAATTTGTTACTAAAAGAATGTATAGCCTATCCCGATGCCCCTACTATTCCCCGAGAGTGTCAACGATGAGCCAGTCCAGAAGCAGAAGGGTATTACTGCTCCGTTGGGCAGGACCACGGCAGCTTCTGCTTCCACGACTCAGCTCAACAAAGTAGGAAGCAATACCGGTAGGCCTGGCCTGGAGCACGCAGCTACGAACTCCTCTCTTGGATCTTCCTTGACCCCAACTGGCTCCAACGACCCCGAGGGTAGAATCCTGTACCCGTTTAAGGTCAAGCACCTGGGCCATGAAGTATATACCTTGTATGCGTCGTCAGCGAAGGATCGAGCTGATTGGTGCAACATGATCATTGAGACCAAGACACGACATGCCAAAGCTCTTTTCTCCCAGAACGCTGAACCTTTCAGACTCCGAGTCCTTGCGGATGCTGCTTTCCATTATGACAACACTTCCATATACGCCAGGTATCCAAGTGTTCCGGTCAAGGGCACTCCCCTTGATCGAGCCATTCAGGAGTTGGAGAGTGTCTTGGGACCAGCCCAGGGCGTCGCTCCCGTGTGCCGTGCTCAAGTCAACTGCGCTACGAGCTTTACTGCCTTTGGCAAGTCCGTGATCGCCATTGGAACCGATTATGGTGTCTACATATCCGAGCCATCGAATCCCCGTGGATGGCAGAGGGTAAACGGTTTCCTTTTTTCCCTGGTGTGATATAGCTAACATTATTTATAGACGGTTCAAGCAACCCGCGTGACTCAGATCGCTGTCCTTGAGGAGTTCGCTGTCTGTGTGCTCATCGCCGACAGGAACCTAATCTCTTATCCTTTGGATGTCATAGCTCCGGTTTCTGACTTCTCGGCTCCTCTTAATGACAACCCTCGACGAGCGCCGCAGAGGCTGGCTAAAGATGTGACGTATTTTGCCACAGCCAAGATGAAGGACAGGATGCTTCTTTTCTATAAGCGTAAAGAGGGTCTCCATACTTCGTTCAAGGTTCTTGAGCCCATTTTCCAAAAGTCCACCGAAAAGAAGTCACGACTCTTTGGCGGGCGCAAGACAAGTGGTGGTTCGGCAGAGACGTTCCGCGACTTTGACGAGTTCTTCTTCCCAACCGAGTGCTACTCGCTCAGCTTGTTCCAAACATATATCGCAGTTGCAACAGCCAAGGGAGTTGAAATGCTCACGCTGGACAAGAAGCAGCCTATGTCCATTCCCGACCTCAAAGCACCAGCAATTGCTAACATCGCTGGCCGTATCCGGGATCAAAAACCACTCGGCATGTTCAGGCTCAATGAGAATGAATTCATTGTCACATACGAGGACTGTGCGGTGTACGTGGATAAGCACGGCGACGTCAGCCGTACACTCATCATGGAGTACACGGGTAAGCAAAAGAAGGCTCGTGGTGCGACCATGTATGGACAGTATTTGCTTCTCTTCAACGAGGATTACGTAGAGGTTCGAAACGCCGAGAATGGACGCCTGCGTCAAATCATTGCCGGCCGAGATGTCCGTGTCCTGGATCTCGGCGTTCGGGGCCCTACAGGCAGAAGCACACTAAATCCGCAGTCACACACCAACGGTTATGTGCACTCATCAAGTGCCGGTAGTGAAGGGTCGAAGGGCACTGTCAAGATTGCCATGTCTCACCCAGAGCTTCCTGGTCGACAGATCGTTTTGGAGATGCTTTTGAATGACGGTCACATGGAGAAGTAAGAGGGATGAGAGATGCGGTTGATATAATGGTTATGATGAAGATCCATCCTCACGAGACGACCCACCTGGCGTGGTAAAAGAAACTCGGCACAAGCACGCGTCATATGAGATTATGAGACAGATAAGTGATGGCTGTTTCGAGGAAGGGGAGTATTCTTTGCTTGTGTACATGTACATATTAAATCTGGTTACCCACACAACGTTCTATGGCCCTGCAGCCTAATGATTGGATTTATGGCGGAGGGATCTTCTTGTGGCAGGGCGTTCATAGGTGGTGCAAGCAAGTTGCTGGTGTTATGGAAGCCATCATGAATGATACCTAAACAATACTAGAGGAGATGGTTCTGGATAATACCAAGTCACTGTGACTGTGGTTATTATATAGCTTAGTGATATATGTGAAGTACATGTGCGTGCGTGTAGTGAGTCCTCAACAATTGTACGAGGCTAGACATGTCTTGTACAGTTTATTCATTGAACCCAACCCCAGTTTGTTTTGATAATTACCATGCTTTAGCTCGCAAATAAAAAGTAACTACCTATTCCAAGAGCTCCCTTACCCTGGAACTTGAATTTTCGAATTCTCTCCTTTTTTTTCTTCTCAGGAGAATACATCCAGCTATTCCGGAGGTTTATAAGGATGCTGTTGAGTGTGAAACTGGAGACCATGAGATATGCCCGGCCACAAGTTAATTTACAACCATTGCCTAGTTTGTTCCAGTCCAAGGGCGTATTTAAGGCTTAACCTCCTCGATGGTCTCCTTGGCGTCGGCCTTGATATCCTCGACGACGCCGTGCAGGCCCTTCTTCTTTTCGGACTCGTACTTGAGAATGCGAGAGACCTGGACGACACCAACCATTCCGAGGAAGAAGTTGACAGCAGCGAGGCTACAACCTTCTGTTAGCTAGCGGTTCCACAACTCGAGGATGGGAGGTCACATACAGGTAGTTCTTGGGCTTGATGATGAGGCACCATCGAGTCCAAATAATACCGGTGCAGGTCAGGGCGAGGTTCTGAGTGAAGGAGAGCTTCTCGGCGGGACGAGCGAAATCGGAGACACCGGCAAGGACAAGAGCCCACTACAAGCGACGAACCAGGTCAGTATGTGTGCTTATATCGCATGTTTCGATGTGATCGTTATTGTAGATGGGTTATCACGGTTTGTAATTATCGTCAACGAACCTTCATGACGGGAGCCCTACAGCCACGCATATTAGCAAAAAGCGATCTCCACAGCCCAACATTGATATTTGGTGGGACGGTCTCTCACCAGAAATGCACAGTCTTGAACCCAACCTCACTCTCATACATGCGCTTGAACCAGCCTTGCTGTTGCTGCTGGGCGCCATCGGTGCTCTGCCATCGACGGCCGCTGCCCTGGTAGAAGTTCTGTCGGAAGGTTTGCTGGCGGAAAGCCTGGCGAGCGGGCTGGGCAATGGTGGCCTGGCGGAAGAGAGGGCGCGAGGCGCGGAAGATGGTGTTTGCGGACGAGGCCATGGTTGCTGTTAGGTGTCAGTGTCGATATAATTATGCAGGTCAGGTATCAAATCGAGGTGGTCAGAGCAAGTTGGCGCGCATTCGAAATATTTTGCGACAAGAGCACAAATGGAAGGGAAATGACGCAATTGCTTTGGCCAATAATAACTTAATCAATGACTTACACGTTTGTCTCTTTAAAGGGTGGAGGGAGGAAGGTTCTTCAAAAAGACGAACGGGACGGGTTGTAGAGTCTAGTCAAGTCGAGT
Organism: Fusarium coffeatum; assembly: GCF_003316985.1. Classification (NCBI taxonomy): domain Eukaryota; kingdom Fungi; phylum Ascomycota; class Sordariomycetes; order Hypocreales; family Nectriaceae; genus Fusarium; species Fusarium coffeatum. Next base: position 35,371 of record NW_022157938.1, on the reverse strand, counting down.
CGAATCAAAAAGACGAGGTTCAATTGAAAGAAGCTTTGATTGAGAATGAACGTTGGGGCAAGGGTCGGTCGCTTTCGCCCCGAGATAGCCTACTAAGGTACCTTTACCCACTACGTACAACTTTTCCAGGCTGCAGGCTTAGTGGATGGTGCGCTAAATCCTGTATTCTCTTGGGGACGGGAGACCCCAACTTGACTCAAGCCCGGAAACCGGAGATATCGTGTACCCGGGATTTAGTTGTACCTAACGTGGGGGAAATGTGCCAGCGGCACCGGAGGCTGTGCATAAGTTATGTTATGCAGCTCTATTAGTCGCATAATTGACTTATGCAAACCCGCCCTCAGTTTATTCCGTCCGAGCCTCATTGAGGATCCTTGCCAACCACAAGCTCACAATTACTTATCACGTCAAGGCCGATCCGACGACTCCTTCGCTTCGCTATCCCACGACCCAAACCACCCGCTCAATTCCTTAGACCTCAGCATGTCGGCCAAGTACGCTTTCACGAAATCACTCCGCGAGGTGCGATTCCTCTTTTGCCAGACTTCGGAACAGAGCGCGGCTGTCCGGTACGTTTAAACCATACCATTTGCTCCCCAAGCGCCAACTACGAGAGGTCAATTGGAGGAATTGGAATTCGCGAGCGATCCAAAAAATATTACAGAAGGACTATAGAGCTGGAGAAACATATGGACTGACCCATACTTGCGCCGACATAGATCATTTCTTACCCGATCGTATCCTACCATGAAGCGCAACAACCCCAACATTCCCATCCTTATTCGTGAAGCTGCCGGCACCCAGCCCAAGGTCTTTGCCCGATACGGTCGGTATTCCAGAGCATCTGAAGCTCCTCCGATACGCATCTGGAAACCACAGCAATACTGACATATGATGTACAGAGCGAGGTGTTGAAAAGTCACAGATCCTCGAGGGTCTTTCTGACAAGGAGATTGAGGACACCGTGACTAGCCTGGTCAAGACTGCTCAATAAACCATTACTGCTTGATATTTGCGAAAGGGGATTAAACTGGGATGGTCCTGGATTCGGACCCCACGACGATGAAATGTACATAAAGGTCAAAAACAGCATGCGACAGAGAGCATTGTAACACCGTTGAACCACTATCCCGTTCTCATTGGTTAAGCACCTTTTGCATGAACAACTTCCATTCTATTCTAACCAGCTCGCCTTCTAGAAACCAGTATGTTTTGCTGGATCAAATTGTCTCGTATGAGTGAGAAGTCACCCAAGCATCAAACGTTATAAATGATAAAACTTTCGAGTGCAGCAGGAGGTGGGTGATCACGGCATTGACTTGTCAATAGATAGCAGTACCTTTCTTCTTTTTTGCAAGTCTACTGACGGTAATATTCTTTTCGCTTGAACATTTGTCTCAGGTCTTCTTATGATAAAGAACAATAGCAACCCAAATACCGTGAAGTAGCCAGTGGACAATCCAAGTTGTCCACATCCAATACAAGTACCACAAATCCATGCCCTTTTGTTGTCCTAGGAGTCCTTGCAATACTGTCGACCTTAAGTCAAGTTGAGTGAATAATACCAAAACCAACGCATTTGTGCTCATATTCTGTATCCCATTTCTCCTCAAACTCCCTCATTCTTCTCCATACAACACTTTGTTGTCTTCCATCATTTGGCAACGGGGGTGCTTTCGTCTTCATCGCCATTTTCTTCAGCAGTCTTCGTCTTCGTACCCCAAACGGGGGTTGTCTGCGGCTTTGAGAGGGCGCGATCCCGAGATACTGGAAGAGATGGCCAATCGTCGTTGATCAGACCGGGCTTCTTGGTCTTGTTATGTTGTTTAGGAGTTCGTGGTGAATTTCGGGTCGTCTCCTTCTCGCTCTCATTCTTTTCTGTCTTCGCGCTCAATGTAGCGGCTCTTTCTTTGCCTTTTGCTCGCTTGGGGCCCTTTGCTGGCGTCTTTGCCTGTGTGTTGCCCACAGCTTCTTTGTCGCTTGCGTGGTTCTCCTTCGAAGCTGCTTCTGAATGAGTTTGACGATGCTTCGAGGTCGAGGTGGCTGTTATAGACGGCATAGAATCATCAGTAGGAGATACGTCCACGCTGCCAATTTCCGGCTTCAATGATTCCTGGTCGATTTGGCCTGCCTTGCGGATACGGTTAGTTGCGTCATCTAATGCAGGCCGTTTGAGAACTTCATCCTCGGCAGGTACCTGCGCGTTAAAGAGTGTCACTCTAGATGGCGAGACAAACTCCTGGGCTTTCGGGTTTAGACGACTCGTTGCACTATTGTCGGGACCATGTAAGCTTGATGGTTCAGCGTAGACGCTGGCGTTTTGGCATTGGAAAGCAAAGTCAGATGAGGGTGGTGACATCGCGACGCTCTTCGACTGCTCTGCAAGTGCTGACCCAACCATGACGGGACGAGGTCGACGTGTTTTGCCCATGCGCAGCGAACCTCCCTTACCCACTCGAAATCCTTTGCGAATACGTGCGTCCTCATCAGGTGAATCGAATTCATCGAAAGGGGGCAGTTGCGATTGAACACTAGCTTCTGGATCATCGCCTTGCTTCTTAGTGCGCTTGAAAGAACCAGATGCAGAATTCTGTTGCTCAGGCTCTTCGTGGTGTCGTTTGGTAGGGGAAACATCAAAAGATTCATTCTCTGAAGCTTGTCTAAATAGGGAACCAAGATGCGCTGGTATGGAAGCATTTTTATAGGTTTCGGGTGCTGCATGGGTAGATTGAGCGGGCGAGAAAGAATTGTTTTGGGGAATGTGAGAGCTGGAATCGTTGTCTTGAGTAACCGTCTTCTGTTTCGACGACGACTTCTTTTTCTTCGACTTCGATTTAGGTTTCGAGCCCTTTCCCTTTCCTTTTGTCTGAGTCCCCTGGGCGTGTTCTTGTTGTTGATTCGTCGCGTGTATGTCCGACGGCGAAGCGTCTTTCTCGACGGGCATGGACAACTTCATTTGATTTAGCAGATGTCGTTGAGCAGCTCCGCCGGTAGGAGAGTATGTAGCATCCGTCTGTGATAACATTGGCTCATTTCGGTCATCGTTCTTCAAAGCCGCCGTCTCTTGTCCTACCGATCCAGTGGACTGGGTCAAAGGATGATCCTTTTGCGCAGGCCGAGGAGATACTGGTTCGTCGGGAGATTGTTCATATACGCTGCCAATCTCAGGAGTGAACGTCACGGTATGAGTCGGAGTTGACATTTGAGAACCACTAGCATAGGCTTCACACCTATCATCCTTTGAAGCCCCTGAGTTGCCTTCATTCTTGACAGTGCCACTGTTGGCGTTGGTTAGTTTAAGGTTCTTGGGTCGCTGAGGGTTCAGTGGCATAGGGATCTTTGCCCACGCTTGACGTCTCTCCTTGATTTCGTTTTCAGTGAAGACACTGGGTGCGCGAGTATGAGTAGCCATAGCAGAGGATGGCTCAGAAGGTTGAGGCCGAGACTCAGTTTCTGTACCGTTCTGGTTTTGTATGCTCTTCTCGATGGCTTCCGAATGTGCTGCAGGCGGTTCCTCAGGGCCAATAGAAGCCTTAGTGGGAGTATTGGGCAGTGAAACTCGAGCTTTAGCCCCAGCTGTTTTGCTTCTGTCACTTCTCGGACTGTCACGATCACGTCGATTCTGATCATTCATGTCACCCAGCGCTTCCTCCGCAGGTGGCTTTGTTTGTAGTGGCTCGAGGGGGGTTATAGAAACGTTGTCGTGATGTGTATCGTTTACAACAATAGGTTGTTTCTGAGGCAAGCAATGCACGCGTGGGACAAAGTGCGTCATGTTTGTCGTCGATTGGTGAGGGGCAGATGATCTATTCACAACAAAAGGCTGCGAGACTGTCGCAAATTCGTGCTGGACACCACCCTTATCCCACATTTGAGCATTTGCTGGGTTAGCCGCGGATGGATGAAGCATCCCAGACGGAGTATGGTGGGTTGTTGCTGCACTTTGAGCATTGCCGGGCATCACCAGACCGAACGGATACGGTGAGAAAGGCAAGGAGGAAGGGTGCTGACCCGTGCTTTGGCCAGAGGGTACTCTAGTCGGTGCCTTTTCAGAGAGTGTCCATTTGGAACGCAAAGCTGGCGAGAAGATAAGAGATAGACCTTGCTCAAGCATCTTTCCACCACCAATCGTGAGCGCCGCCCCGACAGAAGAGGGGCGTCTAAATCTGTTGATATAGTCAGTAAATTCCGTTCGCCTGAGAGGTTTATGATTCAACCTACCGGACAATGAAACGGCCTGGCTCTTTGGACGGCAGTGGAAACACCCCTTCTACGAAACCGTATATTTCAGATAGACCTGACTTGATTCGTGACTGCAGGTCTGCTGCTGGTATGTCCTGGTGGGCTTCCGCAACGACATGCATAGAGCGGTTGCGAGCCTCACACATTTGGCAGGAGCAATGAACATAATCTTTGATGGTATAGTTATCTTGAACGTTCTGGCATACTACCTGGACTGGGTCCGAGCCTTCACGGCGCCCTTTGTTCCTCCATAGGCCTCCATCACGCTGCTTCTGAGCAAAATCAGAACCATAATGAAGTTGCGTAACTGGTGCCGTTGCATTTCGCTGGTTATAGCCACCACGACGTCCCGCACTTTTGCGCCCACCACGTTGATAACCACCACGGCCGTGGGCAGAGTTTGTATTGGTGAAGTTCTCATGGTGGTGATGAGGCCATCGGTTGTTATTAGGCTCGAAACGCTCTGGGCGGGAAGAATTCGTAGCATTCCGGCTCCGGTAGGGAGCGAACCCCTTTTGAAGCACAGGTGGCTGCTGCATGCTTGCATGTCGGTAGCCAAAGCCACTTGAGACACCAGTGGTCGGCTCGGGGACAGGATAGCCCCCTTGAGTGTCGGGGTTGAAAGGTCCAGGAGGTTGAAAGGTAATCCCCAGAGGGTTATTTGTATTGTTTAGCTGGATCGTTCCTTCTGCGAGAGCACCGGGCACGAGACTTGCTTGAAGGTTCTGAGCTGGTCTTTGCAAGTGGTTGAAGCTACCCACATCACCAAGAAATTGTAAGTCATTATGCTCCTGGGTACTGGAGTGAGCAAGAGACCGACTTGGTCGCTTCTGCTTCTCAGGTTCTTTGAAAACACCAATTCGTGATTCTGTGTCTCCTCGCTTACCAAATGACCTGGCGTCCTCCTTCAAAGGGCTCGAGTTGCCTTGCGCTGCTCTCTAAACAGCTGCTGGGTTATCGATAGAAGAGCCGAAGCCAGTCTGCTGTTCATCGCCATTGGTTGGCCTTTCGGGAGTAGCCAGGTTTGAGAATTCCATGACAGCTGATGATGGCAGCGATGCCGTCACGGGTGATCTGCCAGCTTCTCGAGTTGCCCCGGGATTACCGCGGCCTCGTCGCTTAGATTTTGTCGGAGTCTGTGCATCAGGCCTCTCTGGTAGGCCATCTTTCTGAGTTAGCATCTCCTTTCCAGCCGTTGATGAGTCGGTTGCTTGGCCATCTTCTTCATTATTCTGTGGTGAGGGCACAACATAGGAGGGGAAAGGCTCCGTAGACTTGGGCCTGATCTTAGGTGATACACGAAGAGTTTCTCGAGCCACAGGATCACCTTTGTCAGTTTGTTTCGTTGAGACCCTCTCACTGTTGCTGTCAGGGGCCGGCCCTGCAGCGGCGGATTGCTGCAAGGCCTCCACTGCATTGGGTGGACGCTGTACAGGTGGCGGTTGATAGAAATGTTTGCCATTCTGCACAAGAACAGGTGCGGAAGCTTTTCTGGAGGTTGGCGAACAGCGATGAGGTTCCGCGGCTGGTGGTGGCGGAAGGCCTGAAGGTTCAAAAATACGTTGAGCAGCTGTGACCCTGTTAGCTTCCGACTGGATATAGATTTGTCAATAGCTTTTACATACCAAGCCAGTTCTCAGGATTATCGTTGGCGTAAGATTCCATAAGATGCTTTGGCTTCGCGTTGGCACCCAACCTTAATTTTTCAGGAGACTTCATCAAAAAGTAACGATGTTTCAGGGCATTTTCAAGAATGGCCAGTTGACTTGCATCGCAATTGCCGATTTCATTCCAGTCTTCCTTGGTGAAAATTGAGATGGTAGATTGGGTAGTGTCCCACTGTTCAAGCTTCTGGCCGTTGTGCTTCTGGTCGTTGTGCTCCTTGCACAACCACTCGTCAAGCCACATGCCGACTTCGTAGGCGACACGCTTGTTCACATCGAAGGCGATTATTTGATTCTCATCGTAGAGATGATTCAACACATTCCAGAGGTTGATGGCTCCGTAATGGTAAATGTCGAAGGTATCGAAGTAAGACCACAGGTCATCCCAGCAGGTGGGCTTTTGCATGTATTTCATGGAATCCCAGTAGAGCCTGCGCAGCGAGTTACAAACTGATTGGATATCGTCACCGCTCCAGAGATGGATGCGACGTTGAGGCATCACATGATCCATAGGACGGAACGGCTGTGTTCGGTTCTTAGTAGAGAAGATGGCCCCAGCTTCAATCCGAGGGTTCGTGTAGAATCCCACGGGAAGATAGTCTTCGAGGTAAGTCTGGGGAACGCCTTGGGAGTTGGGTGTCTGAAGCATCTTATAGAAAACAGGAAGGCCATTGGGGTAGTATTCATCGAAAGCTTCGCGTAAATTGGGTGCCTGCTGTTTGCCATAAACACGGCTCGGGTCCAGCACCGGCTTCGGCGGAGGTGGTGGCCCCGTGGGTGGTAGACCACCCGCAGAGGCGGGATGAGCCTGATCCATGGCGCTCACTGAGAATTCGTTAGTAGATGATAGATTAAATGTAGTCGCCCCAAGTCGAGATGCGCGCTGTGCTCTGCTTTTGATCGTGCCTCTGAGTGCGGTCAAGTGAAACGCCCGCAAAGACAGATCAAAGCATGCCGGATGGAGGAAGATGCCTACCTTTGAAGGAAGCCCTCAAGTGTAAAGTTGAGCAATAGCACAAGTTTACAGGTCGAAATGAAGTGATGGAGTGGAAGTATGGAAGGTGGAGGAAGATGTAATGTCGCTCCTTCCCAACAGCTCAACACAAGATGATGCAACGTAAGGAAGTGCGGATGGCAGAACCTCAATGGGCAGATGGAAAGGGCCAGGGTTGAGGGAATTGGATTGTGATCAAGAGAAAAGGAGAAGGGTGGGAAGGGAAAAAGAAGAAGAATCAATATCAACAAATCCACTCCTGTTGCTGGTACTGTTGCCTGCCTACCTAGCTATCACTGGCACTGGCACTGGCACTGGCACTGGCACTGGCACTGGCACTGGCACTGCACTGCGGGCACTGTTAATAATCAATAATATACCTAACGCTGGTACTTACCAACAGGTGGCAAGAGGTGATGCTTGGCCTGTTTGTGCGTTGGGAAGTGCAGGCTACAAAGATCCCAAAGATCCTAAGACAAAGGCGATTCAGCTCCTGAGACCTAGCTCTATGGGTGGTCTTTACTGATCTCAAGTCCGAGTGCTTAAGTCAGAGTTGGACCTGTATGAAAAGGGCAATGGAAACTCGAGGTGTGTTGGGATTTTGGTGGTGCTTCGTCCAAACACAAAGAATGCAATTAACCATATCGATTGCAAGCTCAAGATGGGTACTTGCCGTCTCCCGCTGCATATAACCACCTCGACACGTCACCCGCAGTAAAGACTGTTTGTATCCAAGATCCTTGCTCATTCGAGACGCATTCTTCTAGCTCGAATAAACAACAATGCAATTGAAATCGATTGAGTTTAATTTGGGCGCTGGTTTCTTGCCGTGGTTGAGGGGACTTATTGGTACATAGGGTTATTGAAACTTACAACTCATGAAACGATATTATGATAGACCTAACATCCATATGACAAGCCGCAGTTAAGATTTAGGGAGTATGATTAGCTGATTTGATTTGCTTGAGCTACCATTCTGATCGACTTTGACGAGGGCAATGGGTTAGATGACTCGGCACCAGTCTCCCGGTCATTTGTAGACTACCTATATACGGAACGGTACATATTGGATTTCGTTAGAGTCTCTGAAGCAAAACCATCACTTCTGTTGCTTGAGAAGCTTAAGAATCTCCGACTCATTATCACCGGCAATGGCTTTGCCGTTGTTCCAGTCTACAACCTGGAGATAATATTAGTCCAGACGTGCTGACGGAGTAAGATAGTTATTACATACCACTGGCCGAATGAAGTTCTCTTTACTTTCCTTAAACTTTCTAAGAGCATCCTTCTCGGTGTTTGCACCGTTGATGATCTTGGGAATACCACTGGCGCCGACATACCCCAGGATCGTCTGGACTTGGTCGTCTGTAGGGGGGTCTTCGGTAATGTTGAGCTCAAACTCTTCTCGAATAGGAGAGGTCTGAGCAGAGTGATCGCTCGCCTGGTCAAGAGTGGCGCCAGAAGATGCATTGGCAGAGACCTGCTTGAGGAGGTTTGCAACTCTCACGGATGCTGGAGAGCTAGCCTTGTGAAAGACTGTCACGATATCGAGTGTCTTGTGCTGTTACTTGGTGAGCAATTAAGTTCCATGGACCGCAAACTGCAGACTGCAAACTCACGAAGCGAAACATTGTTTCTTAATTTGCGTTTGTGAGATGTTTGTTAAAAGTCGATGAAGGAGAAATACAATTGTTCGAGAGAGGTTCACGTTAGAGCTCTGATTTGGTATAGCTCCGTGAAGCTTGTCACGCCGAAATCCATCCGTTATGACTTGCTCAATGGCTCGGCGTTTGTATGGCTCGTGCACGACCCCACCACAGCCCGCCAGGTACTAGGTATCTTCAGTTTGGTGTAGGTACAGTACCTAGGTACGTTGGCACCGTAGGAAGAGTATCCATAGAGGGGTAGGAGATAGCACAATACTGAACTACCTTTCATGAAGGTTAGTAGGTAGGAGCAAACCGCATGGGAGTAATAGAGACGTGTTTTATTATTCTCATGGCCTATCTGGACTCAATGCTCATCTATGCTATTAGTACAGGATGATACAGCTTCTGACTTTCTTCTTGTTGAACTCAGTATCTCAAGGTACTACCTAGACATCGAAGGGGAAAGATGTACACTTACTTCGAAGAAATTACAAGTCTAGTTGTCTCATTCAAAATATTTCGTCGAGCCTTGTTCATGTGAATTTGTGGCAGGTACTCTAGACGCGCACCGTTGCCCATGTAATAGTCCGGGAGTCTGTATGTCGTTTGATGGGCCGAGTCACGATTCATGTATCCATGTGTATAAACACTTGCAATCAGTTTTGGAGTACGAAAGGAAACATCGTAATCCAAGATTATATCTCTAGATTGCTTGAAAGGCCTGTCTATAGTACTTAGGCAGATATGTACTAATAAATAAACCCTCACGTGGTTGTTCATTCATTAAAGACCATCAGGGGAGAGCCGCCTCGCCAAGCTGCTGTGCAGGACCGCCTTGCGCTAGGAGATCGACTGCAACAAGCATATGCTGCAGAACCCTAAAGAAAGAGCTAAATCTCTGCTCTTCCATTGATGACGTATGTGTTGCGATCCAATGCGTTTTCTTTTGTTGCTGTGACCAAGGACTTTTATCATGACGTATTCTATGAAGTCAGGTTGTGGAGAAGGCGTATGCGACTTGGCAGCAGCGATTCATCGTCGAAAGCGTGAACTACAAAAAGGTCTTGAGGTCGATTGAAAGCCTTTCTCGTACACACTTCATCTCAACTCTTCACACTCTACATCTCTCTCACAACCAAAACAACAACTTCTCACACCTTCATCATGTCTGGCTACTCCAACGTTGGTAACCGTGGCGTCTACGAGGCTGGCGACCAGAGAAACGTGTCTGAGGCCGAGCGCAAGGCCCAGGAGTCCGACCCTTACAACGAGGGCAAGGAGAACTCTCACAGCAACCTTGACTCTAGTAAGAGCTTACAACAGAACGAAGAAAAGAAAGAACTTGACCCTAACAAACATTCGCAGAGGATGAGCGATCCATCGCCAACCGACTAGCTGCTGAGGAGAAGAAGTCCGATGCTGGTGACGATCTTGAGACTGCCCAATCAAAGAAGGACCCTACCCTGCCTGTAAGTCCAATCGAGATCGAGTCGTGACATCGAATGCTAACATCACTCGTCAGGCTCGCGCTCACGGTAACGAGCCCTCCAAGGGCGCCAAGGTTGACGCCGAGTTGCAGGCCGAGGAGGAAGAGGAGTTGAAGCGCAAGGGCAAGGCTTAATTGTAACAATACCTAGATCACGGCCTCATCATTGCAGGCAAATGATGTGGAAGGGACGAATTAATGAACAATAATTGAAGCCAAACCGCAACCATCCTATCGTGAACATTGTCAATATATCCAATTCGACTGTGACCGATCGATCATGCGACATTACGTAAATACAAAACGCGCTACGTGAAAGGTATTATAGAAATACCATGACATATCACGAATTGGAGGCAAGGGACGGTGCATATTGAGAATAAATCATGCAGTATATTCATGTTATAACTATCTTAAGACTGCTGTCACGCAACCATAAAGGTTTCTGAGGTAAGGTACTAGTACCGAGTGTATCACTGTAGTCTTGTTAGTCTCTTTGTGCCATAACAGAAATTTCAAGACTAAAAATGAGAAATGTGGTGCTTTCAGAATATGTAAGAAATTGAATATCAGCTATCCGCCCGATTTAGCTACTCCGGCGAAAGAGAGCCATCAGGCAGAATCAATCGCAAATTACCTCATCCTAATGCGGGAGAAGAGTGCAAGGAGAAAATGCTGCAAGCTTACCTTGATGCGCTCGATGCGTCGCGTCGCTCACTTTCGCTCTGTTCAGCTCTTCATGGAGGAAATGAAGGGAATTTGTATGCAGAACATTCAAAGTCAACAAGAAATTTTCTTTTGAAGTTCTCGCAGGCTTGGCCCGTGCACTGTTACCGAGAAACTCCGTTCGCGTCTACGGGACGGCGGAGAGTTAATCCGACAGATTAGACCGAAAGTTAGGGCAGGCACGCACAGGTTCTTATTCTACCCACCATCAAAAAGTCCTTAGCGATTTCAAGGTCCGCGGCTCCAGCAAACAACCAACTAACGGGACAGCATAATCGACAACTGGTATGCACCTCGACTCCTACGATCGCAGTTGAATTCGAATAAACACTGCGCGCGCGAATTTTGAACATTTCGACTAATCGACCGCTACACAGATCACCGTCACAATGGGCGACGCAGTCATTGAGGGTTCGAACTGGCGCCTCGTTGAGGTTGGCCGAGTCGTTGTTATCAACGGCGACCACCCCTTCGCTGGCCACCTGGCCACGATCGTCGAGATCATCGACCACAAGCGAGTAGGTTTCGCCTGCTTCAGTTGCCGCGATACACGATATTGACCCTCGCCACAGATTCTCGTCGACGGTCCTTCCGCGAACGCTAGCCTCGCTACTCCCCGACAAGCCGTTCCCCTCAACAAGGTTCTCCTCTCCTCTCTCGTTGTCGAGGGTCTGAACCGCGGCTCTCGAACTGGTGCCGTCCGAAAGCTCTGGGAGAAGTCCGAAATTGACTCCAAGTGGGAGCAGACCAACTGGGCCAAGAAGCGGGACCAGATGGAGCGAAGGAAGGCTCTTACCGACTTCGAGCGTTTCCAGGTTCTCCGACTCAAGAAGCAGCGACGATTCGAGGAGCGCAAGGCTCTGGCCAAGGTCAAGGCCTCCGCATAAATGGGTTATTTAGCTGGAGTCACGGAGGTGCTTGAAAGTCGGGTTTAGATCAAGTGGCACGGAACAGGACGAAACACAATCACGGCTGTATAGAGGCTGCTGGATTCCATTTTCGCTCCGTTCTGGAAGGCTGTATGCCACATTTCATCGTCAAGATGAACGGCGTCAATACGGAAATTCTGAGATCAACTGAATTCAAAGCATGAGGAGCATCAAAAAGAACATGGATTCTGTGAAGTGTAGCCAAAATAAAAATGAAATGAATACCCCCTTAATCTTCGCCGTGCTTGCATCTGTCGGTTAATATGTTGGTTTGCTTGTTTAATTATTTTGCTGCCAATTGCTTGATATCATCCTCCATATCAACTTTAATCGATTATTGCTGCCCCATGAAATGTCCATTATTTTCCGTCCCTCATCACTCGATCTGGAGGAGGCGGAAGGAGTACCTAAACGCAAAGTTTGATTACCTAATACGATTAGTTCCCACCTCCCACCAAGCAAGCCCTAGATTTATCGCTGTGCGAGATCCCCATCACAAAACGACGACGTGAGAGAATAGGCCAGTAAACCGCTGTATCCGGGATCAGAAAACCAAGTAAGTACGCACATGCCGTCCCGATCACCGTGTTATTTGATTCTTGATTTTTACGGTCGCGGGTGCATTTTTAAGCCACAAAAACCTCGCCAGAGAATTGCTGTTAGCTGGAGTTGCTAACATCTGTGCCCGCACCAGTCGCCAAAATGTCTAACCCCCGCGTTGAAGAACTCCCCGACGAGGAGCCCAAGAAGACCACCGTCCAGGACCATGAGGATGATTCCAGCGACGATTCCGAGGTTGAGGAGGTCGGCGAGGGTCAGCTCCCCGCTGGTTCTACCGTGATCCACAACCGCAACGAGAAGAAGGCTCGCAAGGCCCTCGAGAAGCTGCACCTCACCCGCATCCCTGGCATCACCCGTGTCACTCTCCGCCGTCCCAAGAACGTGAGTTAAGACGAATCCTAGAGAAGGATTGGAGGGTTAGATTGAGGAACGGTACTAACCGGCGTGCTCCAGATCCTCTTTGTCATCAACAGCCCCGAGGTCTACAAGTCTCCTAACAGCAACACCTACATGTAAGTTATCCCACAACCGATCTTGGAAACTATTCTCTGACACGATATACAGTGTCTTCGGTGAGGCTAAGATCGAGGACGTCAACGCTGCCGCTCAACAAGCTGCCGCCGCTCAGCTCGCCTCCCAGAACGCTGAGGACCACTCTGGCCACAACCACGGCGAGCCCAGCAAGGCTGCCGAGGCCGACGAGAAGAAGGAGGACAAGGACGACGATGATGAGGAGGAGGAGGATGAGGAGGAGGAGGTCGATGCCTCTGGACTCGAGGACAAGGACATCGAGCTTGTCATGACCCAAGCTAACGTCAGCCGCAACAAGGCTGTCAAGGCATTGAAGGAGAACGACAACGATATTGTCAATTCCATCATGGCTCTAAGTATCTAGGCACGAGGTCTTGACCGGACCATCTTCCACAACAGCATGTGCATGGGACGAACATTGGGCTCTGTATTAGGTCTGGGCGAACTGTGCCCTGCGGAATGGAGTTGATGTCAAACAACGGAAAAAGTTAAAGAGGGAAACAACCCGCATCCGTCAAACATTACTTTTGTCTTGGTGAAAATGTTTGAAATTGTCTTCTGGGAACCGGAGACAATAGTGACTTGATTTTTATATAAATTGGCCAAGTTGTATAGTAGTACGACCATGAGTTTTGCTGTTGTCTACGATAGCCACTGCATATTTACAGAATCAACGATTACGGGCCAGAAGCCCGTTTACTATGGTGTCGTCTTGTCCCTGGATTGTAATTGTAATTTTCAGTTTAATCTGATACCGAACCCAGATCTGTCAAAACTACCTACCTACCTACCTAACTTATCAATGAGGGGTTCAAAAACGCTGCTCGCCGCCCGGATACTTGAAGTTGATGCACGTGACTTGCTAGCGCCCGGTAGTTCCCTGGACGTTCGGCAAAGTCATCAAACAACCAAATCAAGATCATCCTCTCCGCTCTCTCGACATCGCAACCTTCTTCAAAATGGCGACTGTAAGTTCAATTCGTCAATTGGCGCGTGCGACTGATCACAGATGTCGTTAAACTTTTCCCCCGGTCTCTAACGCGCGCCTCTACGTCCCACCATGTCATGAGCTAATTTTCCCCTTCTCCGACAGCGAAGCGCAGCTCTCAAGCTTGACTGGACCAAGGTCACCAGCTCCCTTGGTCTCCGTGGCCAGACCGTTGCCTCCCTGCAGGCCTTCAAGAAGCGCAACGAGGACGTCCGCCGCAAGGTTCAGCAGCTCCAGGAGCAGCCCACTACCGTCGATTTCTCCCAGTACCGATCCGTTCTTAAGAACCAGGCCATCGTCGACGAGATCGAGAAGCGATTCAACGCCTTCAAGCCCGTCACCTACGATGTCAGCCGACAGCTAAAGGCCATCGATGCCTTTGAGGCTGAGGCCGTCAAGAACGCTGAGGCCACCAAGCAGGCCGTCGACCTCGAGCTCAAGGACCTTGCCGCTACTCTCAAGAACATTGAGGAGGCCCGACCATTCGAGGACCTCACTGTCGTACGTATCATCACATTCGAGACCACTGGACCGATTCTCACATTGTACAGGACGAGGTTGCTGCTGCCGAGAAGTCCATCGACGAGAAGACCGATCAACTCGTTTCCAAGGGACGATGGATGGTGCCAGGCTACAAGGTATGTCGCTCAGATTTCAGACTATATGACAGTGCTGACACCCATTGCAGGAGAAGTTCGGCGACTTGGCTATGGTTTAGACGAACTGCGATATTCCTTTTCCGCCTTCGCGTTGTGTACTCTAGCATTGTAGATAAGAGAGAGAACTGGAGGCAAAACCCAGGTTTTCCTCATACCCAAGCAGCTGCAACATTTCCTGTGTTCATGATATCTTATCCGTTAAACGGTGCCAGTTTGGACCGCAGTGCCTGGATGTCGCCTGGCGTCAAAGATATGCCCAATGCTTGAAGCAACCTTGGGCTTAGATTCATTTCTAATGAAGAGTCAATTCTGCATTCATGAGTCTTGATGCCATTTACCATGCTCGTGTTTCTGATCCTGAGACCGCCACAGAAACGAACAGCGTAGTGTGCGGTTCCATTAATATGTCTCTTTATGGACTGTCAGTATTCGAGTGGCTCTCTAATCTTCGCAATAAGCACTTACTAAAGTCCTGTGACATACTTGCCCAACGCTTTCTCGTGAAATAGAGGTTAGTTTAGCATTTATTTCTGCCTCTCAATGCTCCTACTTGCCACCTATACCTTCGCCTCACAGATAAAACATAACGCGGCCAATGGTTAATGGTATGAGCTGGGCTATTCACAGTGGCCAATGACGTCCATTTCAGTTTCAATTATATGACTATCTGAGTAAGTAGCATACCCTGTATCTCTAGGTTATTACTCCGGGTAATCCATTATAATTTGGGTATACCTAGGACAAATATAGTCAATTGTACATTCAGCCACTGCTTGCGGGATGGATGGAAATATGGCTTGTTTTGAAAATATGTTCTCCAGTTATTCCATGTCACGGTGAACTCGTGAGATACAGACCTTTTTTTGATGATATTAACCCCTTGAGGGGAGGCTTCGACACGTGCTATAATTTCATTGCTTTAGCCTGAATACATCCTTTGCTACCATGCTACCATACCACCATACACAGCCCTCGTGTAACTACCCGTCAGTGCAAACGCTGTCTGAACGGGAATGAAGATACTGATATCGCTCGATCATCATGGCTTTCCCTGATCCTGTACTCAATGAATATGTTTTCAAAACAGCCCCCCAGCTGAATACTGCATGGTTGAAATACGAGGAAGAGGTCAAGATGGGAGGTCCTACCCGGGTATTCAATACTATCGAAGAGCGGCAACCAGTCTATGCCCTAGAATGCCGTGATCTTTACAAACGAATGACAGCTCCCGGGGCACGAGACCATTATTTGTCCCAAGGTGTCACCAAGAAGGAGTTTACGGTGTCTTCCACCATAGATGGTCATCCGATTCCAATCCTACAACTCGAACTTGAAGAGAATGAGAGTGACGAACCAGAGGTTGTCATAGTTTACTACCATGGCGGAGGACTGAAAGTTGGTGAGGCAGACAGCGAAGAGCTTTCTTGTCGGCGTATCGTCAAGTCAGGCATAGCCAAGATCCGTCTATACTCAGTGGGCTATCGCTTACTTCCGCAGCACCAAGCCAAGATATGCTTCTCAGATTGTTTGGATGCATTCAAGATGTTACAGAATGCAGCAGTGAGAATGGTTATTGTTGGAAGTTCAAGTGGTGGGCAGATGGCTTCCGCAGTGGCCCAAGCCGTCCCTCCAGGATCAATCCATGGTTTGCTGCTGAGATGCCCTGTCACAGCCGACAGAGCCAGTGGTGAGCAATTTGTACCCGAGAAGCTACGTCCTTATCATACAAGTGTGTCCCCTACTTTCATCACGTCCTTGAACGGGTATCTGAATCGGGACATGCCTCGGGATGGCCTTGATAAGTTGCCCCTGGAAGCTACTGAGGTTGAGCTGAAGCAACATCCTCGGACATGGATTCAGCTTGCTTCCAACGACACACTTTACTCGGATGGACTATGCTACGGGATGCTCCTGAAAGAGGCGAATGTAGAGGTCAAGGTGCAGGTTGAGATTGGATGGCCGCATACCTTCTGGCTCAAAGCTCCCCATTTAGACTTTGCTTTGGTATGCGAGAAGCATATGACTCAAGGGTTAGAGTGGATTCTCGATAACTGATTGTAACTATCGTTGGACTTCAGATAGCTAACGAGCTATAAGAGTTTAAAGACAATGCTTTTTAGCTTTTTTCTCACGTTCGTCCTTCTATTCATCCTCACCCGCAAGTCTTTTGGGCAATTGCCATGCTTTCTGCCACTTGAAGTCGCGGTGCTCAAGCACCTGCCCCTGGAGTCTCAGGAAAAGACGAGATGACCGACATTCATCTACTCTTGGGTATTGAGATATTGCTATGCTTTGGTAGGTAGTTATACGAAAGTCTGAGGGCACAACTCATCGTATGCACCTAGCAATAACCGGGAACCATCATACGTAGTACTGAGGTTGTAAAGCAATTTCAACCAGAAGAAGTGAACACTGTAGAAATAGAGCGTAAAACATTGCGACGGAAAGACTGGGGCTGACATAAGATTTGGGCATATAATAGGTTTAGAATCTATGCGATTCTTTCTCGACTTTTGTTGACGATGGATATATGCTAGTAACGCGGCGTCACCGAAGATGTCTTCATACGCCTACCACATACTATTGGTAACCATGATCTATTGGATATGAGATTGTCAAAATCATTGTTTCTTTCTTTTTATGTAGACGAAACTCTCATATTCACAAGACAACGCCAAGCGCAAACTTGCAAGTGCTCTTGTATCCAGTCAAAAGATGATGGGAAGGCTCTCTATCTTTGGCCCCGAACCCCAGTATTTGTACTCCTAACGTAGTCATGAGAGATCGTCCAAGTCTTGTTCTTTTTTAAAAACTTCTTTCTTATCGCCTCACACTCCCTTCAAGGCTTCGCATACTGAGCGGTCCACTCTTTGGCGGTTGCGATAGCCGCCTGTTCGTCTTCCTTCCAGCTCTTGGCAACATCGGCAGCGAGCGGATCGTCGGGGTTAGGGGCACCAAGAAGAGCCTGAATCGAGAGAAGGATAGTTCGGATCTGGAGGGCGGGGGACCAATTGTCTGGAGCATTTGTCAGCTGAGCGGCCTCTAAGTATTGGTCTCGATGTGTAACTCACTCTTGAGTACGTCAAGGCAGATCCGTCCAAGCTTATCAACGTTGGGGTGGAAGATCTTGGTAAGAAATCGGATCTTTGGAGGTGTCATGGGGTAGTCGTCGGGCAGGAAGAGCTCAAGGTTAAAGACACCGCCTAGACATGAGATCAGAATTGAACGAGGTAATCTGTGCCGACGGAGAACGTACCCTCGTAAGGAGACTGAGCGGGACCGTGGATTTGAACATCGAAATATCGGAGGTTATCCTCATGGGGGACGGCACTGATTCCTGGAACACTGTATTGCGAGTGGTGTTAGGATGCGATTTCAGGGCGCAAGACAGGGAGGGTCCTTGGGGAAGGGTGACCTACGGCTCGGCCATGAGCCGTTCTGTCTCTTTAATAATGCGCTTCGGGAGAGCCATCTGGAAGTTTGGTGCGGCTTGGGGTGTGTAGGGTCGTATAGCAGATGTATGCGCGAGTTTTGTCTGTCGGCTTGGTGAGCGTTGGTATCGTGTCGTGTGGCTGTAGCTTCTGCGTCAGTGATAAGTGAAGGGTCGTGATGAAGTTGAATCCTCGAAATAAGGCGGGCACTTACCTACTAAACTACTACCTAAGGTAGGTATATGCTGTTAGGTAGGCAGGCAGGTAAGGTAGGTTATGGCGGGGCAGGCCAGGCCGGGATATTAGGTTAGTAACTACCAAGGTGCGACTAAGATAGATGAGTACTAAGGTACCTAGCCAGGTAGCCCAGAGGTGAAGACGAGTAGGTATCAATGAGGGTGGTCAAAATATGATTGGTGCAGACCCTTCAATATTTTCAAATGTAGATTGATCAGGTTACGAAGAAAATGATCAGTAATACCCAGTAGTAGTGGAAAGAAAGTCCAGTTTCGTAACGACAGCTATATCTCCTAGTACTTATTAATCTACTAACTACCTACCTATACGGATACGATATCTTCTTTCGATACCTCCCCTTCAGGCTGTCATACATACAAAAAGAAGTCTCACGACATGTGCCCGCACGATAATGGATCTTTACAGCAGGAAAGGCCCTGGTCCGTCAGGTGCTAGCCCCAGGACCAATTAATGATGGCGGGGGATGTACATTTACACCTCAAACAGCAGGGGTGGTACTTGTGCAACCCGTGAACGTCGTAGGTAGGTAATGCGCTTTGACCACCTCCTATCAATCTCGACCACTGGAACGCGAGCTTGACTATCAACTTCATGAACAATACCTACTAGACCTACTGGGCTGCTTTAAACTGGCCCGCGGGTATTCAGCAACCGCCATTTACAACTTCTTTTTTTGTCTTTGGACCTCGAAAGAGTACCCTGTTATTCTTGATCCTCGCAGATGATGACATGACCAGAGGCTCTTCAGTCTCATACGACTTAGGTACGATATGAGGCACGTTGTGATATTCGCTCCAAACACCCTTCAATATGCCATCCTTCGACCAGCTCGCCGATGCTCCTAAGAAGGGCAAGATTATCAAGTCAGCCTATGATAGCGAGAGTTTCGAGTCTGACGGCACCATCCACGTCGATGGTCTAGTTGGTTCAGCCACCATCTCTCCTGCTGGACGAGATGTCGCATTGGCTTCGTGAGTCCAAGAATACTATCTGTATGCGCATTCGTCCAGCTGACCTCTAACAGGCCTGACGGGCTAGCAATTATAGACCTTGACTCGCCGTATAGCCCTCCTCGAAGATTGAGGACTCATGGTCTTCCCTGGCTCGTCGTGGATGTTCAATGGTCTCCCTTTGCTGCTCGTGATTACTGGATTGTCTCGGCCGCCAACCATCGAGCCCTCGTATGGAATCTGAACCGTAGGGAAGACTCCAGCTCGGGTGCGATTGAGCATTCATTGCAAGGTCATAGCCGTGCCATCACCGATGTCAACTGGTCTGCTCACCACCCTGATCTCTTGTCAACTTGCTCTGTAGATGGGTACATTCACGCATGGGATCTTCGAAGGCCGCGCCAGCCCGTTCTGACTTTTTGCGATTGGACCGCCGGTGCATCACAAGTCAAATACAACCGCCAAGCATCTCACATACTTGCTTCTGCCCATGACCGGTGGCTGCACATTTGGGACGAACGCCGCTCTTCCGAGCCTCTTAAATCCATCAAGGCTCATAAATCCAAGATATACGGTCTGGATTGGAACCGCTCAGATCCCAAATCCATTGTTTCTTGTTCCATCGACAAGAGGATCAACTTTTGGGATTATACCGCAGAGGAACCCCTGCAGCACACCATCGAAACTGGCTTTCCGGTATGGAGAGCTCGTCACACCCCCTTCGGGCACGGTCTTTTGGCCATACCTCAGAACGAACCAGGTGATCTCTATCTTTACGACACTCGTTTCGATCCAGCTTCGAAATTGACAACTCAGCCAATTGATGTTTGGCCTGGGCATGGGGACCACAAAGCAAAGGAGTTCCTGTGGAGATGCCGTGGCGGCATAACCGATGATGGAAAAGATAACCGTGAATTCCAGCTCGTCTCCTGGGGCACAGATAACGAACTCAAGCTACAATGTATCGAACCCAAGACTTTTGCTGCTATCGGACACAAGCGCGGGATACCGGCGGATCCGGCCATCAGCCTTACACGAAAAGGTGCTACATATAAGACTTTCCGGACAGTGGACGAGACAACAGACCGTGATCGAAAATCTGCCACCATGAGCGACCACCGCCCTGGTACCAATTATCACAAACAAAGTGCCCTGACCCTGGGCATGCGATCGGGGACTACTCAGAGCCATCGTGCGTCAATGGCATGGCGTGGTCCTTCAATGAAGGCCAAGGTTTCAGGAAAAGCCGTCGACCGTAACCAATCACAGATAGGATGGATGAAAGGAATTGCTATGACCAAGAGAAAGGCTTCAACAAGCGCCAAACGACATTTGTCTAAAGACTCGGGTATTTTTGGCCATGGATATCCGGATGACGAGTGGGCTGAACCCGATACCATCCAAGAAGAACTTTTGCGCATTAGCCATCAGCTCCCTAAAGTAAAGTGGGATAATATCAACATGGACAACATGACCTTAAACGCCTCATTGAATGGACCTTGGGGTGCTGATGGAGATACCATCTTTATAAAGGTTCGCATCGATATTCCAGTTGGTTACCCCAAGACCAAGGCACCAAAGTTCCTCGTTGAAAAGTCGTCTTTCATGCCTGCAGAAACTCACAAGAAGATTGATCGCGAAATTCATCAGCTCGCGGGCCAGTTCTTACAAAGAAAACAGAACTGTCTTGAGGTTGCATTTACATATCTCCTAGGCGAGGTTGATCTTGAAAGCAGTACTACCTTTTTCAAAAACGTTCGGGACCTTGATGATGAGCTAGATGGTTTGGCTGATGAGAGCTCGAGCGAGTCCGACGAAGACATACCCGCAGGCGGTTCAGCATCCATGTCTCAAGAACTCCCGCCGCACAATGAGCTTGATACTGCACTTGCGCCTCCAAACAGGACTATCGTACCCCCGCCACCTAGAACGTGCGGTGCGAGATTCTCACATAATGGACGGCTAGTCTGCTTCTTCCCCTCGAAGGAGGAAAAGGCAAGAGCTTTGTTCACAACGACAATGGATGCTTATAGGGAGCGACCAAAGGGGGAACCCTTTTTTGCTGGTTTTGGTAGAATCGCACATGATCTTAGTCCCCGTCAGCGATTTATGGCAGAAGACACCTCTGCGTCCAGTGGTGATTCTGACTCTTCTGCCTCAGGCTCATCCTCGTCTTCGTCATCCTCGAGCGATTCAGAATCTACTTCAATGCACAAGATAAGTCTTTGGTACCATCCAAGCCGTCAGTTTAGGAAGACATGGAGCGAGGATCGATCCATACGGTCCAGTGGTGGTGGGACAGGAGTCGGTACTGGTACCGGTACCGGAACAAGCCGTCGCCGGCCTGGTAGGCCAAAGAACCTCATTTCGATACATGACTTCCGTTCTCTTCTTCCCTCAAAGGAAGAGTTCGCGCGTGAGTATGCGATATTTGGTGATGGCGCTGAAGTTTGTGAGCACAATGCGAAGGTCGCCGAGAAGTACAATGCTCGTGATCTAGTTGACGTCTGGCGATATCTTGCGCTGTTGCTGAAAAAGGGCGTACCGCTTGAGTTTCTTGCTCATAACCAGAGGCGTGACTCTATCTTGGTGATTGCTCACGACGTAGTCTCAAGGTGCAATGCCAATACCTCTCCCCTCGATTCATTCTGGGATAGGCATGAAGGTACCTTGTCCGGCCGAGTAAAATGGGGCAGGCATCCTTTGGCTCGCGATTTCATTATGGACTTATTTGCATACTTTGAAAGTATTGCAGACATCCAGATGCTAGCAATGCTATCATGCATATTCAGCGAGTCGTCCGCTGCAGACAGTGTGGCATATTTTGAGTCGCATCTGCCTCAGCCCGAGACTCCACTTCCTATGAAAGCGCCAGCATTCTCGCTGGACTACTTTCCAACAGACGCATCGCTCTGGAACATTGGAGGTCGCAGTTATACAAACTCAGCCATCACCACACCAATGACTGTACATACACCTGTCCACTATGCAGGATCACAAGCATCTGACGATGGGATGTGGGCTGGAGACGCAACATCAAACTCGTACTCTTGCGGCGAAACACCACCAAACAGATTCAAAGGATATCTCGGAGATGTTGAGGCGCCACCCAGCGTGTCCACATCTCCAAATACACGTTTCCTAAACCGAGCAAACTCTGGTCTGGCAACGGCTTTCGCTGCTAATCTACCACGTTCATTTGCAGGAGTAAGCTCGTCTTCTCCTCCTAATCACGGAAGAAAGAAGCCAAGCCCTGCTGAAACATATCTCAGTAGTCTAGCTCCAGGCAATGTCACATGGAGCGCTTCTACTGCGATGGACTCTAACGGTGGTAGAGTGTCGTTGGATGATGATGAGTTTCGTAAGGATGACTTTCTGCCCCTCGTTCCTACAAAGATCTCGGTCACGATGGAGGATCAAACTGCGTTTGACGACGATGGCTGGTTAAACATACCATTGCTTGAGTCAAGCCAGGCAGATGTTCATGCTCGCTATCGATACACGTACGCCGAGATGCTACAAATGTGGAATCAACCGCTTGCTAGACTTGAAATCATGAAGTTCAACTCACTCAAGGAGGACATGAGTAGTGGACATAGCGATGACAACTTTCATGATCCAGTCACCGGACACGATGGCACACATGGCAAGAGCCATGGTCATCACGCCAATTCCTCTCCTATTGCTATGGGTAAGAAGGACCAGCTTCAAGCCTTGCTCGCATCGGGTCGTGGTCTGGATGTCACAGGCATGTGTCGTATACATGAAATTCAGCTGGAGCCTCTTAGGTACACGTCCAGCGACCCCAAGGTCGGTGGCGCTGTTGGCACATGTGATCGTTGCCATCAGACCCAGAGTCAACTCACATGCGTATATTGCCTCGAGCCTGTCGATGCGCTGTTCCCCCCTTGCCTAGCCTGCGGCTGTGCCAGCCATGAGGCATGTCTAGCAGAGTGGCATGCAGCCGGCGAGACGCAATGCCCTGCTGGCGATGAATGCAACTGTGTGGAAGAGGCAGCGGACGGCCAAGTTGAATCATGGGCAGCACTTCAGGGGGCTATGCTCAAAGGACAGAGACAGTTGATGATGCTACCTGGACCAGCCATGGAAGATAGTGATGATGATGGAAAGGTTTCTCGCGAATGGGAAAGGGTCGAGCCTGTGATTCCTTCGCGAATGCAGGGGTTTTCTGCCGCCAGTATTAGCCTTGGCAATAGATTGAGGAAGTCGGCTGGAGAGTGGTCAAGAGCTTCAAGTTTGAGGCGAGGTGATCGCAGGAACATAATGTAATATTTCTGTGGAAGCTCTTACTCATCATATATGTTAGACGTTAGCCTTCGGAACATTCCCCCTGTATCTATGTTATTAAAACGTTATCATATTTGCAGAGCAGAATGGGAAATGAATCTTATATTTCTTTTCAAGCTTTGGAAAAGAAGAGAAGTTGATATTATCGAACTTGATGTCATGTTCTGAAAAGGGAGTGGCAGGATTAAAATCGTAGACAGACTCTGTTTTCATACGATCTGTTCCCATGTTTCATTCTCAGACGGTTGGCGACATTATCTTATTCGATTCAAATTTCATTTTATTTGGCTGCTAACCCAGTGGCATGTCTATCGACGGATCCAACCTTGGTGATCCAAAACTGCCCATGGGTTTGGAGTTTGAAACTTGGATCATCTCTTATTATAGTTGCTGTCTACACCAATTGCTGCTATTCAGCACTTGTAATCGAATCAGATATTTATTAATAATAAGAGTAACATACCTTAGTATGTCTATGGTAATTGAAAATTTGAGTACTGATTCACCGCATTTGCGTTAGAGCTTGATATGATAACTCTTGATCGCAGCATGCGATGGCCAATCGAAATGTTCGTGGGTCGAGATTGTTGGTTGTGTGCCTTGAGCTCGCTTCATACTTGAGCTCTCGCTCCTCCATTTTTCCAAAATCATGGCTGACTACCTTCAATGGCTCCTGGTTCGTCTCTTCACATATAGTTGTATGGCAGAGAATACTGCCATAGTGCCTGATAGATCTTGTCTAGCTCTTGCTTTCAAGTCAGTCGTCTGCGTCGTCTGATTTCCTTTCCTGCTTCACTCCATGCTTCGCGATATAGGTTGAAGGTCAAGATTCGCTCAATAACTACCCACCTCAACCCGCTCGCGTGTATTTGGTCCCCAGTTTCTTCGCCCGTTCGCCAGGGGAAGATTTGGACCCATTTCTGGCCGTCATCGGGAGCCTGGTATTTCCCATCAAGAAAGACAACCTTGGACACCATCTTAGTAAGTCCCCGGTTCAGTTGGTGGCAGTCTTCTTTCCCACAGCGGCCCTCGTGGAGGACTGCATGCGATTCGGGGTCGTTTAGGTCCAGAGGAGCCATCTCGATGATCTCATCATCTACCCAATACCTGAATTGCTTCGCCAGCTCTTTCAGTCGCGTTTCGTATGTTGCCTGCTTGTTTACAGGAATCTTCCAACGGGGGTCGATGTCTCCCACCTTCACAATCCATAGTTCGTCCAAGTTGGGGAACCAGAACCTGTCAAATTCGATTCTGCCAAAGTCTCCCCGCTGGTTATAGCACGCCGATAGGTAGATGGAGTAGTGATGAGGTACTTGCACTTGACTGTCATCGGGAAAGCAATCCCAGAAGGCCATGCGTCGGATCCGGGGTGCGAGTTCATCTAGATACTGATCCGTTACCTGGTCTGAGATTTTATGGTCGCAAACAAGAATGTCTTTAGAAAAGTCCAAGAACGATCCGCGGCCTATTGGCTCATACCCCAGTCGAGTTTCATCTCGCGCTTCGGCATTGATTTGTGTAACAGTAGGTAACGGACAAGACCCATTCCCTTGGACCAGGTCACCGTATAAAACGATGCGAGGCTCGTTGGCCCGCGACCATATCTTGAGACGAAGTTCGGGAGGTAGAGAGGTAAAGCTCGTTTTGGACGAAATTGATGGTTCCGAGACCACAGTCCAAAAGTCATGTGCCGAGGACGAGGACATGTTTACTATGGCGAACGGGTGATATTGTCTCCAGAAAAGACGATTCGACGGAGACCATCGAGGTTTATAACCAACCAAGAGGTACGTACGCATGTATGAGCAGCGGCTTTGATCCCACCCACGTCGGGTATGTAGTGCCAAATCCCAGCACAGGGGTTCTCACGAGGACAGACGGAAACGGTGTCATACCTACATGTTGGGGGGACCATGACCGTTTGCGGTATATCCGGGGCGGGAAAAATAGTTGATCCTCTTGAAGCCATCGTCGGACGTGATGCTTGTACAATGTCACTGTCTACCAGAACCGGGATGGTTCACCGACACCGCCTTGGAGCGGTTCGATAGCAGCATACTGCATGGTGGATTTGGCTCCCTCGGTCAGCCTACCAATGAGACCGCTCTCCAAGGGAGGAAATGGTGATGAGACCAGGGTGAGCGCAGATGGTGCAAGACGTCTAGTGGACGATCACACTTTATCGAGCATTGCGCGCTTCCTGTTCGCCTGTCTGTCTTGTAAAAAGCAAAGCTAGTCAACGCCGCAGCGCGCCGGTCCTTTTTCCCGGTCGTCTGTGATCTTGACGTCGAGCATGTTTTCTAACCTTCTGTTCTCTCCCAATTATGCTGCAGATTACATCAAGTGCACAGTCGTGCGGTCAGCAGAACAACTAGTGGACTGCATTGGTCTTGAGACCCGAGGCATCTCGCCCATCTGGAGGTGGTATTGGTAAGTTGTCTTGGTTCATGGTCTGATGTGGGTTGAGCTGTGATGGATTATCCTAGTCAAGGCTGCATGCGACACAAAGCTGGCGGGCATGGCCGACGCAATGGTGAATCCGCAGAGTATTAGGCTTTGGCTCAGCATGAAGTACAGTCTGTCCACTATCACATCAAGAGGTGGCCGTCCAGAATACTGTACAGTACTGTACAAGAAAGCAATCGTGCTACGCTAGGCATGTCGATTGTATGTATTGTCCGACATGGGAGGCTATCCGGGAACGTGGGTCTACAAGCGAACCCGGAGCATGTTTGCGTTCAGCTCAACATGCATGAGAGAAGTGGACATGACTCGCTGGCTCCTGTCTGATCCTAAGCCAGAGCACCATGTTATCTCAATTCTCTGCAACATTGAGGTTATAGCGTACAACGAAGCATCTCGTTACTTGGACTTCCCAGTATTGGACCCGGGAGCTTGGTACTTAAAGTGAGGCGGGAGGGCTTGAACCTGCAAGGGATATCGGGTAACCCCGTGTGGAGTCCGTAAAGTTGAGGCGGGATAGTACGCGATTGGTTTTCGGGGTGCCGAGGGTTTGGTTCGAGACCGACCAACATGAACGCATTTACCAAATTGGGGATGTGATTGGTAGCGAGATCTGACCCTATTTTCACGCTCGTGATTTGCGATCATGGTGATCAATTTTGTCGGTCGAAATGTATCAGCAGGTGTGAATGTGTGGCTGATATGGGTCCCGAGACCACGTTTTTTCTCTCTCTCAATTTGGATCTGTCAAGATCGAGAAGGCTGTCTCGCTTTACCGGCTGCGAAACTCGAAGGTTCGATGCCCGAGTTTCCTGGTCCAGGTGCATAAGTAGGTAATTGTATCAATGTGACAGAAAGTAAGGCTTGCATTCTGCGTGCCTCCGGTGCTTATTGTACGAGCCATATTGGGCCAACTTCTTGTTTAGGTCAAGATGGACAGACAAATGGTTGACAGGCGAGGGAAGGGCGGCAATCGCTCGATATTGGAATTGAATATGAGATGATGGGTGTGCTGTAGGGCGGCGGATTTGAAACATCGGTGTGCATGTGCATGTGCATATCAGCGATATGGCATCCAATCTTATCAGAGCTTGGAAATATAGCCGCCGGAGCTGCAGCTTCTCTGGTGATTGACTTTCGACTGTTGGATTGTGAAAGCAGAGATAAGGTACTTGATAAGCGAGCCAAAACTGTAGGGTAGTTATACATGGAGACCATTCGATATTTCGGTGCCGCATTTATTGTATGGTAGATTGACCAATGTTGCGATCTGCTGAGCGGTATGGATGTGATGTTGAAGCGAAAGCAGAATATACCTACAGGTAGGTATTTACAGGGAAATGCTTCACTCCTTTGGGTTTCACTCCAAAAAGGAAGCTCATAGAGAAATGCGAAGGCATTAGGCATTCCACTGCACTGCAACTACCCCACCTGTCCACCTGGGTAGTAGGTGCGATGTATGTGGTTCCTGCTTGCTTGCTTACTTACCTCGCACCTTCCTGTTGAACATCATGATTTGAGAGGGGGAAAAGCAACCCGCATATCAATCACCAACATCCAACATCCAACATGCGAATGTGATACGAGAGAAGAAGTCACAGCCCGTCAGATATCAAATGTCCGAGCGGAGCTCTTTGCTACTGTACTAACCTACCACCTACCTGCATACGTACAGTAAGACCTACATTGCAGCACAGTACAGACTACACACTGACAGCGGGACGCGCTTAAATCAATCAATCAATCAACCGATCCATTCCATGACGGGAAACGCTGCAGCACGATCTCCAAGCCCGCTAGCCCTCGATGACCCACTCGTGACAACTGTCAATGTCAATTGGCATCATTGTCAATCTCAGACACAACCCCCAACATCTTCGCGCCAGAGACTAAGTCCAGATCCAGATAGGGACCCAGCTACAAGTCCAAGTCGACACCCCAAACGCCTCCAATGCCTTCTCGATAGCATGCCATCCCCCACCGACGACGAGACGCCGTTCCCCTCGTTAGACCGTCCCACCCTTCATGGGTTTGGCCGTTCGCATCTTTCCCCTGACGATGCCTTCGTGTCGCCACCTAGAGGTCCGCGAGGTCGAAGCCGAAGGCGCAAACGTCCATGGAAGAAGCTGATGTGGGTGAAGCAGTCGTGTATGTATACGCCGGATAGATGCTTCAAAGAGACAGCCTCAGCTAACATACCCATCCACTCTCTAGATCCTGATAACTATACCGATCAAGCTACCTTTCTCGAGAACCTCCAGCGCAATCCTCGACTCAAGCCCTACGACTTCTGGCCTCTTGTTGCCGACTCTACAGTCATACTGCAGCATGTATGCTCTGTCATTATATTCGTTGTTTGCTTTGTCGGCATAAACCAGGAGCGCGTCTCCCCTGTTGCTGTGACAAGCTGGAGTAGCTTCGCTACATTTGTGGGGTGGATTCTGTGGGAACGTTGGCTATCTGAAATCGAGGAGCCCGACGACCCAAGCCTTGGAGTGGCTGCGAATGTTATGGGTAGGGCCGGTCGTACCGGCAGTCTAAGACGACCGACCCGCACAGGCAGTATCCGGCGTCCAACTCCGCTCCGGATTGAATCCGCACCGTCGACCGCCACGCCATCTGCCGTCCCTTCGGCGGCGAGCTCGACAACTAACCTACACGCGCCAGCTGTGATGCATCGAGCGCAATCAGCTTCGAATACATCCTTGGCCAGTGGTGCCGCCCACACACCGCGAGCAAGTCAGGAACATCTTCCCGAACTGCCACCTCCGCTTCTGCCTGAAGAAAATAGGTATCGACAACGAATGGAGACTATTAAATCGGCGATCCTTATATACTGCACGTTGCTCGGACTCAGCCCTATACTTAAATCGCTTACACGGTCAACATCGAGTGACAGCATATGGGCCATGTCCTTTTGGCTTCTCGCAATCAACATCTTCTTCTTCGACTACTCAGGCGGAGTGGGCGCCAAATTCCCAGCATCTCTGTCCACCAATGCTGCGCTCATGGCATCGACGGTGCTAGCTAGTCGGCTGCCCTCTACCAAACAGGTGTTTAGTCTGACCCTTTTCAGCATTGAAGTCTTTGGATTGTTTCCAGTCTTTCGACGCTACTTACGGCACCGTAGTTGGCGCTTTCATATACTTTCGGCTATTTTACTGGTACTGGGAGCAAGCTTTGGGGTCGGTCTTATACTTGGCGATGCTAGCGGCACGGATGGATGGCCATGGAAGAGCGGACTTGTGGGCATGATAGTTGGAGTATTTATTGCCATACTGGCCACAGGAGGCTGCAGTTGGTGGCTGATCGGGCTTCAGAAGTACAAGAACGAGATACGAGGGCCATGGGATGCAGCGAGACCTATCATCATGAACCGGCCTCGATGGGATGATGATTCATGATAGGACGGAGCTTATATACAATGTACACTCTAATTTGAAAACTTGGAACTGGTTACTCGAGATCTGGATCTGTGGCTTTTTCGCGAAGGTGATGATATACGCTTTGTTTGGATTGTAGCTTTATTGTACAGGCAATCCAACGGATGCCAACTCCAGATTTCGGCAAAGTATCTTGGCAAAATCTTAGCGCTAGCTAAGCTTTTGTTCTGCAACACGCAAGGCGACGCCATGGATCGGTACTACGGGAGAGACAGCGGAAGTGCGGAAAGGGGAAATGTTGTGTTGCTTTACGGATGCCACTGGATGTACTTTACGTTGACTGAGCCTTTGAATTAGGTGATTGGCTTCATCCGGAGTTTGAGGATTTATATGAATTAGTTTGAAACCGTCAGCCGTATCTCTCTGATGCCGCAGCTGTGCATGTGCATATCCCGTACCTCCAAGCACTTACATACCTAGATAGGTATATCAATAAGATCTTGGGATAGGGAGGATTCATTGTCATCCATAGGTCAGGCTTCTATTTGGTCGGAGAATTGCAGGTGCTGGACACGCATTTCCAGGGCGTTAGAGACATGGCAGAAAATTGGTGATGAGTGTCCGTACGAATGCGGTACATAGGTACTGTTTATGGCCTTCATTAAGTGGCCATAGTATTTGCACCATTTCCGGGGGCGAAGCACATGGATTGATCATCTACATACATATATCGACAGGCTGGCGCGTAAAAACAGCATCGTCGGGATCCTGGTTATATCCAATCCAATGATGTTATGTACCGTCACGTCTCATGGTCGTCCGATTAGTTAGAGGGGACATGGCTGTGTTACTCCGGATACGAAATGCACCTTGAATGCGATGCTGATCTGACACTGCACATCATGATGTTGAATGACCTACGGCAGAGCTATAGTACAGTAGGAAGTGAAGAAACAGCCACCAAGAAGGAAACAATTCGTTCGTTTAAGCGTTGTATCGTTTTTTGCTTGCTTTGTTTTGTTTCGCGATGTCGTATACTTGACCTTGACCATGACCAACACAAGCACCTACCCGAAATAGAAATCAACTTCCACCAATAGCGTAAAAATAGTCTGAATGTGTTCTCGATCTTCATAGAGAAAACAAGGTGGGAATAGAGAAGGGGGACTTTGGTAGGTTAAGCAGCCACACCATGAGCTGTGAAAATCCCACCTACCTTAGTGAGCCACTTTGGACGCGTAAGTGTCTTTGTCTGTTGGGGGCTGGCTTCACTAGGTACCGTTGCATGCCTCGACATCACAACGCAGTCGCATGCGCATGCACATACGCATGCAGGAGAGACAGAGGGAGGGAGGGGTATAAGCTGACGTTGGTAGATGAGTCGTCTAGAAGAGTAAAGAGAGAGAGGAGAGAGCAGTAATTGAGATTCAACCTGATTATTCTTTGTTACACTGACTGACACACTACGGAGTACCAGCCTTGCTAATATTGAATACCTGCCAGCCTGCATACTTACCCAACAGTCTTGCAGGACGGGTACTACTGGAAGGCTATGTGTTTGGACTAAGGCATGTCATCCGTGGCGGTTGATTCAGTCTTTCTTCTTCTTCTTCTGTTTTCCTCTAGCTGATTGCGGCTGTATGTGTTGGTTCCCATCAGTCAAGATAAAGATCAAGGAATCTCAATAGTAAACAAACCAAGACTAAAACCAGAACGATGGACTTTTGACTTTTGGATAGATGGCAACGGGAAACCTTAACAGTTGATAGAACTTAAGGTTACTTTACGTACTTGTTCATCAATTGATGTTTTGGCAAGGTTGTCCGGGGCGATGAACCGGGCGCTCTCCCTCGGCTTCAGGTGAACCTAGTAGCACCATTTTAGTCTCCCCTCCCCCAAGCCCCTCTAGCCCCTCCTGTTAAAACATCCAATGCAGAGGCATGTACGGATACTGTATGTAGTCTATCTGCAATGGCTGCATGCATACCAAGAAACGCCATGGCGCAGCCTCCAAAACGGCAACCGGCACAA
The DNA here is from genome assembly GCF_003316985.1 of Fusarium coffeatum. Lineage (NCBI taxonomy): Eukaryota > Fungi > Ascomycota > Sordariomycetes > Hypocreales > Nectriaceae > Fusarium > Fusarium coffeatum. The sequence goes on along the minus strand of NW_022157938.1, from coordinate 4,118 downwards.
AAAGGAAGAGGACAGAACACAACAGTTTTATTAATTAACCTCGACTGTCTATGGTTCGAGTACCTACCTGGTCAACTTAACTTAAAAGTCAAACTCAATTTACCTTCCGATCAACAATACCGAGCACATAATTGCGTCTGCAAAGAGACGCGGCAATACAATAGAGTTGCTGAACATTGCACTATGTCACCTGACAATTCCGGGAGTTGTCATGATACGACAGAACCCTTTGAAGAGCCTGATAGACAGACCACTAGAGCTCTGAAGAGCCAGCGCCCAGGCGGTAGCATATAATCTGATTGGTTCAATGTTCCCTACTGTAGGTTTCAAGCACGGGCTGCCAGGGGTCCAGTCCAGTCGAGAGAGAGTCCGAGGCCAGGGGCAAAAACGACTAAAATGTATCGAGGCAATCACCACCTAGTTACCTAGCCTCCGTGTATGTATTCGTAGACCAGCCACTAGATTTCCCACTAGGTGCTTAGGTTGCTTAGTTCCTCTACCTCGATCAGGTAAGGTATGGTACGGCATCGAGCCTTCGGGACTTAACTTGTGTCTGTTATTGCAGCCCAGATGGATTGTTTGATTATCTATAAAGAGGCACAGCCGACCTCCCTGTTCCATGTCTTGTCTTCTATAGCTTCTCATCAACCCGCTTTCGTTTGGAGTCATTCTTGCTGCTTTCACATCACTTGAAGCCCACTCGCTTTACATATTCCAATCGTTTCAGTAACCAAATCTACACACCTCAACCAAAATGAAGGCTGCTTTCTTCCTCGCTGCCGCCGGCATTGTCGCCGCTCAGGACCTCAGTGGTCAGCCCCAGTGTGCTGTAAGTCAGAGCTTATCCACAACTGATGCTTATAGTAGCAGTACATTGACTAACCTTCCAATACAGCTCAAATGTCTTCAGGAATACATTCCCAAGGCCGGCTGCGAGCTCGACGACACTGCCTGCCAATGCGAGTCCGGCTTCCAGAAGAAGCTCCAGCCCATCATCACTCCCTGCTTGACCGAAGCCTGCGAGATCGAGGACCTCGTCAAGGCCCAGCAGGCTGCTTCTGAGGCTTGTAAGGCCTTCGCCGCCTCGGCCGGTTCTGGTTCCGCCACCGTGGCTCCTACAGAGAGCCTGGGCTCTGTCACTGTCAGCATCGACACCTCCATCACTGGCTCTGCCTCTGTTCCCGCCATCTTCTCCAGCATCCCCGAGGAGAAGCCCATCCCTCCTGTTACTCCCCGTCCCAATAATGGAACTATGACCATGACCAAGACCACGGAAGGCGGAGCTGGAGGAGCCACCACACCTACTGGAACTTCCGGTGGCGGCAGCGGCGGTGCTAGCAGCGTTCCCACTGACGCTGGTAGCGCAGCTGCCGCTGTTGCTGGACCTGCCTTTGGCCTCATCGCTGCTATTGCTGCCGCCATTGCTCTGTAAGAGCATCGATGTCTGTACATAATGCAACATGATGACGGAACATTTTCTTTGGGAAAGCTATCAAGCTGGCGTTATTGCGAAGGATATAATCTTGTTCTGTTCTCGGGTTTTGGGTTTTTAGTGGCAGGATAAGCTTACCATTCAGCAATGGAAAAAGTAGTAATAGAACTGTACCAGCTAGTCTAGCATCCATAGTAATGAATAAGTCCCTACCTAGGTAGGTAGGCTAAAGACTCTTCTATTCCGATTATGCTGTTATCAGTCCAGGTGGTGACATAACCTATAATATCCATTTCCTCAGAAGCTTAGGGCGCCAAAATAAAGTAGCCTAAAGCCTCGTCTGAGCCTGCATAAAGTAACCAGGTTATTTCGTCTCTCATGCTTTCCGTGACTAATATCCTGACGACGGCATCTTACAAACGATATTCAACACTACCACCCGACGATCATCATTGCAACCACTATATCTATCATAGACTTCCTCAAACTCCTTGACAAGATAGGATAAGATGGCTGAGGCACCTGGACCGAAACACATCAAAACTCGGATTCTCATCATTTCCGACACGCATGGCACTAAACCCAAGCCCAAAAACGAAGACGGGCCCAGTACCGATGATGAACTCGATAAGGAAGATGTTGCGCATACGGTTACAGGTTGGAGAGATCCCTTACCAGAAGTCGATGTTGTCATTCACTGCGGTGATCTCACAAAACGCACCACGATCCCTGAGTTCGAGGCAACCTTTTCCGTTTTGCGATCTATTAAGGCACCCCTCAAGTTAGCTATTGCAGGCAACCACGACACCGCACTCGATCATGACTACTGGATCAATCAGTTCGGTGGATCGAAGGAGACTCTCGATAACGTCGAGACTATTATTCGGAACGCTGGGAAAGATGGCGTTAAGTATTTGACAGAGGGTGTTCACCAGTTTACCCTGGCGAATGGTGCCCTGCTTAAGGTGTACGCAAGTCCCTGGACTCCTGCATTCGGCGGTTGGGCTTTCCAGTACAAAAACGGTCACGACTTCAATATCCCTCCAGGGATGGATGTGGTTTTAACTCATGGTCCTCCTCAGGGTATCCGCGACTTTGCAGGCAGGACGGGAACCCACGCTGGGTGTCCAGATCTCCTCGCAGCCGTCGCCCACGCCAAGCCCAAGATCCACTGCTTTGGGCATATTCATGAAGCGTGGGGAATGCACTATGTGACCTGGGATGGAGATACAATCAACGAAGATCAATCACGGCAGCTTGGGCTTAAAGGGCTACGTCCGGGAAAGGTGACACAAGACTGTGACACGGCAAAGATAACTAGGGCGAAGCTCATCGCAATGAGCAAACAAAGAGCGGCACATCTTGACTTGACCCAGGGGGATAGTTGTATAGTTCCCGGCGAGCAGACGTTGTTTGTGAATGCGGCTATCATGGACATCAGGTACAAACCGATACAGCTGCCATGGCTTATTGATGTTAACTTAGCCCCTTAGGGTCAGAACAATTAGCCCCTAGAAGCATAAGAAATAAAACAATCAGCTTAGACCAGTACTTACGCTACTCTTCTATCGTAGCGTAAGTCTTAGAAGATATTTCCTCGGGCTGTTATTCACCTACTTAAAAAAGGCTTCACCGTCTGCTTAAGCAAGATTTAAGAGCGCCTTGTAATGTAGTATTGTTGTGAAAATGTCTGCATATACACTTGGCTCAATGGCATAAAAGCGAGATGATTTAATACCAAGCGTGTTGCATAAAGTAATACAGAGTGTCAATAATGGTGGTAACTTACCTGCTGGTGGGTACTGGGAAACAATGAAGCTGACGTTGATATTCAGGTTAGTACTACCTACCTACCTATAGGTAGGTGCATGAGCTTCGTGGAAGCTTAGACTGACGTCGATAGTAGAAAGTGGGCCTCGTCCTTCCCATGCGGATCTGCACAACCTGCCTACCGTAGGTACCTACCTACCTTACCTAAAGCACACTCCTCCGATTAATCCACCTCACGCGCATCGCCATCCACAACCGCGTCAGCAAACTTTAAGAATCGTCATTCTCTTCAGATCGAGCGGCCCTTCGAACATGTCAGCAGAAGCCTCTCAAGACGTGTCAATGGGATCTCCTGCCCCTGCACCCACACCCGCGCAAGCAGACGAAGAACCTAAATACGGTGGTTATTCGCGATTCGAGATTGAACTCGAGGTTCGCTCTTACCCTACTCTCAGTCATGTACACATATAGCTAAGATTCGATCTTGCACAGTTTGTACAATCCTTAGCGAACCCAGCCTACCTCAACCACCTGGCATCTCAGAAACTTCTCAGCCAGCCCGCCTTTGTCGCATACCTTGCCTACCTTCAATATTGGAGCAAGCCTCCTTATCTTAAATATTTGACATACCCCGGTCCGACATTAAGACACCTCGAGCTCCTTCAGCAGGAGACGTTCCGGCAACAGGTTATTAGCCCTGATGTCGTAAGGGCACTGATGGAGGAGGGCATGAAGGCCTCTGTCGAATGGCATCGTGAGAGCTAGACTGTTCTACGAGATCGAAACGTTATACACAGAAAGACACGAGACACACAAAAAGAAGAAGAAGAAGAAGAAGAAGAAGAAGAAGAAGAAGAAGAAGAAGAAGAAGAAGAAGAAGAAGAAGAAGAAGAAGAAGAAGAAGAAGAAGCCCAAT
>NW_022157937.1:0-81408 GCF_003316985.1 Fusarium coffeatum | reverse complement strand
CCCTTTTTTTTTTTTTTTGACAAGTAGTTGAAACGCGTTGTCTAAGATACCCATCCTACACGCGTAGTCTCTTAAGAGACACAGGCCGTCAAGATGCCTTCTTCAACCACATTCTCAAAAGACACCCTCCCCGAATACCCTGTCCAGAACCTCATGCACGGCCTCGAAGGTCTATCCCTCTACGAGAAGAAATGCGTCCTAATCAACCGCGAAATCGACCGTCAAGGCATGGGAAAATACCAATGGTACATCTGGTCCCTGTGCGGTTTTGGATACCTTCTTGATCTTCTTTGGGCTCAAGCTTTTGGTCTTGTTCTTGGACCACTGGAGCAGGAGCTGGGCTTTGGGAAAGATGAGTCGGGGAATATTTCTACCAGCTTTAATGCTGGTCTTACGGCTGGAGCTTTTGTTTGGGGATTCCTGGCGGATATTATCGGTATGTATTTGTTGAGTTGTGTGTGAATGAAGCTAATGAGTGCAGGTCGACGTTGGGCTTTTAATCTGACATGTTTGATCTCGAGTATCTTTGGACTTTGCCTTGGTGCTTCAAACAACTACAACACCTTCTTGGTCCTGACTGCTTTTGTCGGATTTGGTGTCGGTGGAAATATTCCTATTGACACGACGATTACTCTCGAGTTTATTCCTCAGGTATGACACTCCCTCTCTATTATCATTTTCCTCTAACATTTGTAGAACAAACGCTTCCTTTTGGCTTGTCTATCAGTCTTCCAACCCATTGGAGTCGTCATCTGCAGCGCCATAGCCTTCGGTTTCATCCCCGTCTACGCCTGCTCCCCCAACTTCTCAGAACCCAACCCTCTAATCTCCTGCAACAACGCCTCAGCTGGTCAAAACTGCTGTTCAAAGGGTGACAACATGGGCTGGCGATACCTCCTCTTCACAATCGGTGGAATCACTCTACTTGTCTTCATTCTCCGCTTTTTCGTCTTCAACTTTCGCGAAACACCAAAGTATCTCGTCTACCGCGGTCGAGACGAGGAAGCTATCGACACATTGCAGCACATGGCTGAAGTCAACAAGAAAGAGTGTGGTTTGACTATCGACATGTTTGAGTCTCTTACCACTGATGAGAGCTCTGTTAGTGGTGATAGTGCTACGCCTGCTCTTGGAGCGGGTAAGAAGCAGCTTAATCTCAAGTGGTCTAAGAAGGTGAAGCTGGAGATGCAGCGATACAAGATGTTGTTTTCTTCACCCACGATGACCCGTTTGACGATTCTTGTCTGGTTGACGTATATCATGGATTACTGGGGTTTCACTGTCGCTGGTAAGTCTCATCACCTTAAGCTGACTAGAAGCAATACTAACTTCTAAGGCTTCTACCTCCCAAGTATCCTCGCTCTGAAGAACGGCGCTGCATCAGTCAGTCTCAAATCAACATACGCAGCCTACATTTACACCTACGCCCCAGGCATAGTAGGAGTCCTTCTCGGAGCAACTCTCTACCGCATCCCCGCCATCGGCCGAAAATGGACAATGGTTATATCATCCGCCCTAATGGGAATATCCATCATCCTTTTCTCAACAGTCGACACCCGAGCAAAGAACGAAGGACTATTCACAATGGAATACTTCTTCCAGTCCATGTTCAACGCTGTGCTGTACGGATGGACACCTGAAGCTTTCCCTGCTCCTATTAGAGGTACGGCTTGTGGTATTGCCGGTTTCTGGGGTAGGTTGTTTGGTATTGTTAGTCCGTTGATTGCGCAGCATTTGTATGGACGGTCCAATGGGGAGAATGGGCAGGGTGATATTAATAGTGTGCTTTACCTGGCTGGTGGTGTTATGCTGGGTTGTGTTATTACTACGGCTTTGTTGCCGAATGACATGATGGAGACAAGGGACGAGAGGTCATGAGCATGGTCTGGGTATGGAAAGTATACGATTTTGATGTTTATTTCATAGAATATTGATGTTTATCTCATAGAATACACGACATAGCGTTGGAGTTCATTTCAATGAAAAGCAACAATTAACCCAAAACCCATTTATTGTCCAATGCAAATATCTGTTCTAACTATATCTAATCCTCGCTCTGATGATAAGCAGGAAGCTTAAACAACTTCTTCGCATTATCCTTTCCAATCTTTCTCTTATCACCCTCATCAATAGTCAAACCGTCATACCACGTACAAGCATCAGAAAAGTTCTCAAAAGGATAATCAATCGAGAACAGAATTCTATCAGCTCCAACCTCTTCCATACAGTATTTCAAGGTTGGTGTAGAAAAGTGTCCAGAGGTAGTAATCCACAGGTTTCTAGCAAAGTATTCTCGGATGGTCAACTTGCATGATAGACCGAGAGGCTTCTTGATATCCTCGAACCAATGGTTGATGCGCCACATGTCGAAGGGGATGTGTTCACCTAAATGTCCGAGGACGATTTGGAGCTTGGGATGACGGTCGAAAACACCGTTTGTGACCATGCCCAGGGCGTGAAGGCTGACGCCGTGGGCGAAACTTAGAGGGGGACCGATGAGCCAGCTTCGCTTGGCCCAGAGCTTCTCGTGGATTGTGCCTGTGGGGTTTCGGGGGTGGAGGTAGAATGGGACGTCAAGGTCTGTAACTGTTGACCAGAAAACGTCCCATTCAGGACCATCGTAAAAGACCATATCGTCACCATCGGGACCAGCTCTTTGGGTGTCGTTAACAAGAGCACCCTTGAAGCCGTACTTGGTCACAACACGACGAAGTTCCTCAGCAGCTTCCTTGGGGTCGTGCATAGAGAGGGTACTATCAAGTTAGTAAAGAACAATTGATCTCAGGAATAAACTTACGCCATGGCACCCAGTCTATCAGGATGGGGCTTGATAGCCTCAGCGATATAATCGTTGACCTCAACAGCTAAAGCCTGAGCCTCCTTGGGATCCCAGACATCTTGAACACCAGGAGCTGTGTATGAAAGAAGGGTATAACCAACGCCATGCTCATCCATGTACTTGATGCGCTTATCTGTAATGTCGTTGATCTCTTCGGCGTGCTTATCAGGGTCGGTAGCAAAGAGACCAGCCCACCAGCGAGTGCGCTCCTTGAAGCGAGGGAGAGCAAAGGCTTCTTCTAGGGCAACTTTTCCGTGCATTGTGATGGTGTATGATATTGTTTGATGAGATAGAATGGTTTATTGAGATGGATTGTTTAGAGATAAAGGCTGATATATATTCTCCTCAACTAATACCCCCTCGCTCCTTCCTCCGAGACTGCCGTACGTACGGGTGATGCACCCCCGCAAAGGCAATGAAGCGGATAACGCACTTTCCTCAAGGATTTCACACGTGGATGCAACCCCGCGGGCCGAATGCGGGGTAAATCGACGCTAAACCTTCGGAACACTTCAGCGGGACATCAGTAAAATCTGCTAGAACTAGAGGTCTTACAGTGGGGTTTTCGGAACGGTACAGCGGTATCTCCTGTAAAACCCACTATAACCTCGAACTTCGGAACGCCGTCAGCATCCGAAGTCTGTCGGATGTCGGAAGCGGGGTGAACTCGAAGTGAAGCCTCAAACTCTTCAGAGGGTCTCAGGTAACCAACCTCAAGGCTCAAAACGATTGCACTCGACAGAACAACAAGAATCAGATATCGCAAAATGGACTACTCAATTCAAACTGGCTCGGACGCTTCAGTCCAACCGCACATCCTCGAATTCATCAAAGATTTCTATCGTATCTCCGATACCTTCGGCGAGACCGGGAAATATGTCGACCAGTTTACGCCCAATGCGACATTCGTCGTGGCTTCAAAGAAAGCTTCAGGACACCCAGGTACTTCCCTCCCCACCCCAGTAATCCTACTCTAACATTTCAGAAATCACCACGCTTAGAGAAGGCATGTGGGATGCCGTCTCAGCCCGCAAACACACCCTTGACAAGGTCTTTACCTTCGGCAGTGCTGATGAGGTCATGCTGAATGGCACTGTGGCTTTGGAATTGAAGAATGGCGGGAAAGCCGAGATTGAGTGGGCGGGGAGGATGGAGTTGGAAAAGGGTGCTGACGGAAAGTATCGACTCAAGTTTTATCAGGTTTATCTTGATACTGGTGCTGCTGCCGCTTATAAGAAGTGATGGATAAAGGAGTATCTTAAATTAGTTTAGAGTAAGTCGAACCAAAATAAACCCAGCAAAATAATTACATTATCTTCCGATTCAATAAAATATTATTAACTTAAGTTTATTATTCTTCTATATTAGTTTAAAACTCATCCTATGCCACACTGCCTTTGAAGTGGAAACGTCAAGGCTTACCTTTCATGGGTATGAAGCATGAGATTGATGAGGCTATAGCGTTGATACTTGGCCACTGACAGCTTAAAGGTGTTTGTACTACTTGGATGTATCCTGGAAAGCTAATATATAAACTCAAAAAAGATAGTAATTGCTATAATACCTTAATCCAATGACTCAACCTCTGTATCATCAGTAATGAGATACTGTGAGATATCTCGTTCTATAGGAGGGTGCTTTACTCCTGGCACGAAACCGTTTTCCCTCGGCTTCCCTTGTCGATTCATGTGGGCAGTGGCTGCATATAGTTGCCCTGCCACCTTTCTGTCTCGGAATGAGTCTTCCAAGGAGGAAACCACGTATGTCCTGGATCCATCGCCTTCCAGGGCGACGAGCCGCCTTGAAATAGGCTCTGCCCCCTGTCTTCCGACTGCAGGTGCTATTGCAGCTACAGTGTGACCGCCGGCTGTATCTTCACCGATCATCACATCTCCCGCCTGGCTTTCTGGTGGAGTAGCATAGGTCGATGCTTGGTCGCTATCCGAGTCAATATCACCGTCAACCACAGTGTAGTTTGATGACTGCTGAGGTTGTGGTGCCATGTTTGTTGATGGAAAGGGCCTATGAAAGGTCTGAGCCCCTGGATCTGGGCTCTGTCCTGTTTCGTCAAAGTGTTGCGCCCAGTCTTGTCGACGGCCCCTCTCTACCCATTCTCTGTGTCTCTCAAACGCAGAAGCACGATCGTCTGTGTAATAGAATCCCCTAGGGTTTTCTGAAGTTTGACCCTCGAATGGAGGGTAGTCAAAGGGTGTCCTTTCATCCATCATGGAGCCAGCCATCCTGTCGTTCGAATTCCAGTTCCTCAAAACCTCGGCGAAGGCAAGACTTAGTTCTTCTACCAAGTTCGGAGGCCTAGGCTTATGTCCTCTGGCGTAATCATGTACGGACGGGTGCCATGGATTGTGGCCTGGTGGCATATATCCTGTTCGGTGCCTCGGTGGCGGCGCTGCATGTGGATGGAACGGTGGTCCTTGATCGGAACACAAACTGCCTTCATGATAGCGCGTCTCGTCATAAAAAAAGGATTGACTTGGTGCCACAGGGACGGAAGGTGGGCGGCGGCCACTGTGGGATCTATCAGCGATGGAAGTTGTGTTTTCTGTTTTGTGAAATTGAGAGGGTAGACAGCTGGAATCTGTAAGGCTTTCTCGAGGACTGTGAGGTAGGCTAGGTGGTCGTGCCTGTTGTTTTACTTGCTGGTCTTGATTCTCTTCATAATCGAGTTCGTCGCGATTTCCTCTCCATTCGGTGGCTCTTTGGTGTAAACTTGGCCCCTCCATTGCCAGAAACCTTTGTTTGGCAAGCTCCATGAAATCGTCCATCTTCCCCTTCATCTTTTCATGCAGCCTCAGCTCCATCTCGTGCTCGAGCTTCTCTCGTGCTCTTTTCTCTGCTTCCTCGGCCTTTCTCTCCATTTCGATCTTTATTCTGATTTCACTTTCCATAATCTTTGCTTCACGTTCTTTTTCAGCCTCCTTAGCCTCGTGCTCCCTTTGTGCAGTTTGGGCTCTTTTCCATGTAGCTTCTTCAGCCTCTTTCTTTACTTTCTCTATGTCCCTCCTAGCTTCTTCCTGGGACTTTTGTATATGTTCCATTCTACGCTGAAATTCAGCTTCGGTTTCCTTTCGGATCTGCTCCTCTCTCTCTCTTTGCTTCTCAGATGCTTTGATCTTTCCTTCCATAGCCTGATAAGCAGCGAGCTCTGCTCTTAAGCGGACCTTTTCTGGGTCATCTGCGGGCCGTGTTCCTTGTGTAAAAGATGGCTGGGCATATGCATGCCCAGCCGGAAAATTACTCCCATTTTGATAGCGAGCAGAGTAATCCATCGGATCTTGTTGGTTTGGATCTCCGTAATTGTACTGCGGATAGATGTCGGGGACAACTGGGCCCTCGTTATCAAGACTGAAATTTGGAGCTGATGTCTGTTCTTGTTGGCTTTCAAAAGGAAGGTCTTCAGGAATTGATCTTAAAGAAGAGGGTCTTAGCGGGATTGGTCCCTGTCCGCGAAATGACAGCTGATATTGTGGCAGTCGAACAGGACTGTTATCTCGTGAGAAACGTTCAGCGTGCAGAGGGATATTGTAAGATCTGAAATGTCGATTGGACGACCTTCGTTGACCAGTGGAAGATTGCGTGGAAGAGAAGTGGGGATCCTCGTCGACGCTCCTAATATGATCTCGTGCATTCAATGTTTCTGAAGGTTGGTGATTCGAACGACTGTGGTGTCTGGACGAACTAGAAGGCTGATGAAAATTATTAGAAGTGACATGAGACGCTTTACCTTTGGTGTCGGAAACCATTATAGATGTCTAAATTCCCGATAGAACATGTTAAAGAGCGCTGGAAGCTGATGTATGCTTCTTGGTTTCACCATCCGCTTCCAAAGCTGAATTGAAGGCTCCCGTTATTAAGAAGTGGGCGGGCGGGGTCCAAGGTAGAAACATGGGTAATCTGATAAAGAGAGGCGATGCTTGGTCAAGGTTTCTAGGCTGACCATCACTGTGCCTTGCAAGGCGCTTAAATTATGATAGCTTCAAGTGATTGGCCATATGCGCAGAAGGGGAGCATTCAACGAAATTGAACCATGGCGAATCACATCGCATGACTTGTTGGCTTATATCCTTGCAATTAGCATTACGTGCCCAGGGGGTAAGGGAAAACGGGAAGGAGACCAGCGGTCTTCGGTGTAAGCCATCCTGCTATTTTGCTTCACCCCGAGGCGTGTATACTCCTAAGAGTAAGTCCTGCATGGGCTGAATATGCAGGAATCCCTGTTTATTGAGGCGGGGTTCCAAGGTGATGGTGTTGTCCTCAGCCTGGTTTTTGGAACGAAAGGAAAGCAGGGAGGCAAAGAGCTGGTACTTAAGAAAGAGCTATTTCTTAATTGATTCAGAAGAGGCTTCACCTTTCAGAGTAATCCTCTTGTTATCGCACTATGACTAATGACAACTTAGGCAACCAGCATTTCGCCCAAGACCAATGCGAGCAGAACAACATCAGCGGGGGGCAGCAAACGAACTACCGCAATGTTCAAAGTACACTTGAGCCGACCTTGTTTCTTTGGGAATGATGCTGACGTCGTTTAATCTCAGTCAATTATATTGTGTTATCAGGTGACTGCTCAGGGCCCTTAATGAAGGATTTCCCAGTCCTCGGTGATCGTTTAGACTGTGCGCTTCCCCTAATTACGATGATTCGCTAATCTTCAGCTAACCTGCCATAAAAGCCGAGGCCACGTCCAAATGGCTTCAGACCCAGCTACAGCTTTACCCATTCACGCATCAAGAAAGACATAACAAAGCACTAGGCCAGATTGTATCCGGCAGTGGGCGGTGGATTCTTGACACGAAGGAGGTTAAACAATGGCAGGACGGTAGCCGCGCAAACAGGCATCTTTTAATACACGGGTGTTGTATGTAATACGGATTACTTGCTAGGGGATATAGCTTGCTAACTATTGAGTAATAATTTAGTAGGATCGGGGAAATCTATCCTTTTGTAGGTAACATTACATATGCTCCGGGTGAGCAATCTGCTAACAAGTGTTCCTAAATACAGATCCTGCATTATTCAATCCGTCCAGCAACAGGTTAAGAGCACGCCTAAAACAGCCGTTGTTTACTTTTATCTTGGCTACGGTGATGTCGAACAGCCCCCTACATTTCAACTATGGGCATGTTTGCTGAAGCAGCTCTTACAACAAAGCACTGGCAATATAGCGTCGAGCATAGAGTCCAGATTTGAGAGCTCTCCATATGGCGACAATTTTATTCGTCCTAGTGAACATATCAGTCTCTTCATAGAGCAGTGCTCTATGTTCAGGACAGTATACGTTGTCATCGATGCTCTTGATGTCTACTTGGGCCATCAGTTTGATACAACGCAACAACCTATATCCGAGTCTTTCCAAAAACTGCCAAGTAACGTAAGGGTACTTTTCAGCTCTCAACACAAAGCTCTTGCAAAGGATCTTGGTGTTCAAAGCCGATTACGCGTTGTTCCTAGAGCAGCCGATATAGAGGCCTATGTCAAAGATCGCGTGGAGGATATTTCTCTTCTTCGGAATCTACCAGTAGATGGGAAGGAGCGTCTCACGGAGAGGATAGTTCACCAAACCAGAAAAAGCCACATGTATGTCTAGTCCTAATCAACTCGTTCACGAGGCTAACAGTTTTTAGGTTTCTACTAGCTAAATTGCATCTCAATCGTTTGGAAACGGATACGTCTTTACATACCCTAGAAGACATGCTGAGCGTCCTTGAGATCAATGATAATGACCTGGAGCAAGCATTCAAGCCGTCCTTCGATCGTGTCATGGCTTCTAAACCATCTGATCAGAGTTTAGCCAGACACATTCTTACTTGGGTTATTTATTCAAGACAAGATTTGACCCGCGATCTACTTTTGGAAGCTCTCGATGTATCACGAAGCCGCAACGATTACCATGAACAATGGAAGCTGGATGCAGATTCCCTGCTCCAGGTCTGCTGTGGTCTCGTCATTTTGGACCCTGAGAAGGGAACGTTTCGTTTAATCCATGATTCAATTCGACAATGCGATTCGATGGTGGAACTGGGATTAAGTCAGCTTAAAGCAGAAATACCCCGAGTTTGTTTAGAGTCCCTTCTCAGGGAAAATATCGATAACTACAGCGGCTTGCTCCTACCTTATTCAGCATCATTCTGGGCTTTTCATCTTCGATCTGTTGGCGAAAACATCGATGGGAATCTAGAGGACTTGACTAAAAGATTTCTCTTAAGTCCTTCGAAGATTACCCGGGCTTTGGGCCTTGTTCGTATAATTAGCCCTGGGTACGACATCGGAAACATCACTGGGTTCCATGCTGCTGCTTTCTTCAATCTACCTGACTGGATCAGAAACTTTGAAGAATACCAAATTCCTGTCGATGAGGTTTCTGCAGACGGAAAGACGGCGCTTCATTGGGCAGTGGCACATGGCAGACGTGACCCAGTCATTCAGCTACTTGTTCTCGGTGCTAATCCAAACATCCAGGATTCCTCAAATGAAACACCATTACATAAGATTCCTCGAGGCTCCACCGAAATATGCTCAAGTATTGCTCGCGATCTAATCAAATACGGGGCGGACGTGACTATACAAAGCAAGGGACAGTCACCTTTATCCTTAGCTATACAGTATGGGCCTACCTCACTCGCTAGGCTCTTCATTAAGAGCCAAAATGATGTCAACAAAGAGATTTCTACTGGTTGGACTTCTTTAAGGGAGCTGTTCTATCATGGTTACTATATCGGTACATGGCTGAGAGACCAGGGGGGAGGATCAGGACAAAGTCGGCGGGGGGGCGAAGTAAAAAAGCATTTACATGGCTTGCTTGACTTGCTACTGGAGAGAGGGGCGAGACTGAATGAAGCAACTTCTGACAATTGGCTTCCTCTACCAGCTGCTGTCAGACTTGGGAGCGCCTCTATTGTTGAGAAGCTACTAAGTCATCAACCAAACCCAGCTGATAGCAACGTACGAGATAAGCAAACGGGAGAGACACCTCTTAAGACTGCCCTTACCTACAACAGACGGAAAGAAGCTCGACTCCTACTCCAGCATGGGTCAGATGTCAATGAGGATAATGAGGATGGCTGGAAACCATTGATTCACCTATGCCAGGTGAACGACCACGAACTGGTCCAAACAGTAGTCGAAAAGGGAGCCCGGCTTGATGACATTGACAGTAAAGGCCTCCCAGCACTCTCCTATGCAGTCAAAAACAACAACAAAGATATTGCTTGGCTCTTGATGACGAAAGGAGCCGACGTCAACATTCCAGGACCCAAATCTAAGCAGAATCTGGAGCGAGCCCTTCAACACGATGATTACTCTATTGCATGGCTTTTATGTGAACACGGTGCCGCCGTCGAAAGGCAAGATGACAGAGGCATGACTCTTTTGCATCGCGCATCCCGTAAGGGAAACCTACGACAAGTCCAATTTTTGATGGACAGGGGGCTGACTCTGAGTACTGGCGACGAAAATGGCCAAACTCCGTTACATCATGCGGTCGAAGGAGGATCAGAGAAGGTTGTACACTTCCTTGCCTCCAGAAATACGGGGCCTAGGACTCTTGACAAACCTGACAACTACGGATCCACTGCCCTGATGCTCGCTATATTGAAGATGAACTTTCCAATGGCCCGGACCCTCCTACGCCACGGCGCGTCTTGCGAAGTGAAAGACCACAATGGCATGGCACCTATCCATTCAGTAGCGCAATTAGGATGGCTAGAAGGCCTTCGAGCTGTCATTCAACAAGTGAAAAACATCAACATGACCGACAACGTGGGCAATACTGCTGTTCATCATGCCGTCTATGGAGAGCAGATCGATATAATCCGCCACCTTGCTAGTCAGCAGGCAAGTTTGGAAGTTTTAAACAACAATGGCTGTTCTCCGTTAATAGCAGCAGTTCTTCAAGATAGCCCTGATGTTGTTTGGGCATTGCTTCGTAATGGGGCAAATGTACATCGGATAGGCAAGAATGGTTGTTCAGCAATCGACTTTGCCTCGTATCGGGGAACCTCAAGGTCAATGAACATTTTCCAGACGGTGTTGAAACTACCATGGTCTCAGGATGACCCTAATGGTTCTTAATTTGTCAAATGTTAATACTTTCAATATTAGATATCTCGAATTAATATAACTATTTAAGCCAAGTATAAACCTACTTAATACTTACTATATGTAATATTATAATTTAACTTTAAATTAATTTAAATCTTTAAGCTTAGCTATCTAGTAATGTTATATATCCTACTTTAGTAAGATAGTCTAAGTTAAGAAGTTAAAATTATAATATAGCTTTACTAAGGATTCCTTACCTTAGTATTAAAGAACTTCTTATATACTAAGTACTAGCCTTGCTCTTTAACATTATAGTTTAGGATTTAATTTAAGAATATATCTCTATATACTTCAGAGAAATTCCTATATTAACTAGCTTTACTTTCAATCTTAATTAAAGTAGGTTATATAAAAGGATAGTAAAAAGAAGTTATATGTATATAGGCTGATAGAATGTACTTTAAACCTGTTGATAGCTATGGCAGATCAAGTCCCACGTGCACCCCCGTTCACTTGGTTATTATCTAAAAACAGATGTGTTATTCGCAATCAAGGTCTGTGGCAGAGACCCTAATCAGCACAGAGACCTCAGTTGTCCAATCACAACCTTTTACAGTATGATCTGATCTTTTCAATGCCAAGAGGGATTCAATATATGCGGGTTGCCTTATGCGATCATCGGGCCTCAATCGGTCGCTTGGTTCGCACAAGTCAGATTTCTGTCCACACAGCCTCGGTTGAGCCGCATTCCTTTGTCACTTTTAGATCTTCATGGATCTGAACCCCTAGGTCAAAGTGAGGGTTGGCCTTCCTGGAGGAGGTTGGCCCGCATTGGATGATGATCCAATGACCCTGGAATTAAAAGCCGCCACCCTTTCAGATTATGTCTCGTAATGGAGGTGGGCGTGTAGGTTGCTCGCGGAATAGCCAAGGCTTACTTGGTGCCATCTTTAGATAACATGGAGCGAGTAGACTTTTCCAGTCTACAATATTGTGGCGAAGTGGTTGCCTGGTTGAGAAAGCCCGGTAAGAAAGCGCCATAAGCATGCAACCGGGGGCTTGAAAGACGCCAGCTTGACCTGCCGTAGCCACAAAGCCCTTTCACTGGAGTGAACAACGCAGGCTTCCACACATGTTGATCTGGGCATAAGATTAGTGGCGGGTAAGTGATCAGGGCACTGATGCACAAAGACACTTAAGGAACAGGATATTCATCCTATGATTTGTCAAAACACAACTCTTCGTTGCGCAGCAACATTAGGCAGACATGGGTGAAATGGGAATTGGTTGCACAGGTACTTTCAGCCTCAAAAGTTATTAAATCCGTTTTTAATTAAGCGCCAGGAAAGGCGAAGTAGTAAGACACGCAAGTCCAAAGTCGGTAACGACTCAATCATCAGGTATACATTACTTAGTACCTGGTAATATTGACAGGATAAAGCGCCGAGAGTGCTGGAAAGCAACGTATAAAGGGAATTATGTCTCCCTATTTCTCATCATGAATCCTATATAGCATTATTTCCATTCTAATCTCTTTTACAAATTTCCTTTCCAAATGGATTCTATAATTCCTATCATTAGCACGACGACCTCTGCTCTTGAACAGGCTGGAGTAGCATACAATGCAATTAAAAACTCCAACCAGCTCAAAATAAGTTTCCACCAGGCAGGCGAAGGACTTGCGGTTGTTAAATCTACTCTCAATAGTATAAAACTTCATATTGAAAGTGGAAACCTCAGCGGGGACGATGATGCCGCTGATACATGCATCAGGACGTGTTGCGACAGTGCTAGTTGCTCACAGCGGGTTTTTGCGGAAGTAGCTAGGGGTACGGATCAAGAAAGGCTTAAAACCTACAGGATCTACCTCAAGCATCAGGGCAAAGAGCATAGGGTGGAAGTATTGATGCGGGCAATGATGGTCAACACATGCGAACTGGCCAAGCACGTTGGAGTCGAGAGAGAAGTCAAAAGTGATTTAAGGAGCCTGCGTTGGTCTATCAAGAATTTTGACCAAGAGATTTTGAAGCAGGATGAGGAGGATGAGAAGATGAGGGGAACGGGTGGCGCCACTCACTGCGGTATTGGTGACTTTTACCACGCGAAAGACGATGCAACTCAGAACAACATCAAAGACAATGGAACACAGTACTTCGGGTCGCCCGAGGGGGGCTGGCCGCAGAAAAGAGCACCCGCATAATCTTTCGGTTGTCTTTCGGCCAGGACTGGTAGAAATACTGGGTAGGAGCATGGTTTGACCGATAGGATGTCTTATTGGAGCCCATAGAAGACGTGTTATACCTGTACTTTGCCGTATTCATGCCAAATATTGACTCCTCCGTAAGACAAATCTCCTTATTAATTGAAGATATAGCGGTCTTTGTTCCTCCATCTTCTGGAACTAAAATAACATTCAATGTTTCAACGGCGTATTTATTTGGTTTCTCCCTTTCTCCCCTCAACAACAAAAGGCCACTGAATAAGTGGGGTGATGGACAACGTTTGGGAGAGGCAGATATCGAGTTAGCATAGGTATGCAGACTTTGCAGACACATGGGGGTCGGACACATTCTGTCCCTTTGATTGGGTAAGCGACAGGTTTTTAACCGCCTGCCTTGCTTGGCCTCCTGCAGGTCTGTGTTGTCAAAAGCACACGAACAAGCCAACAGGTCTACTGAGTGGCTGTCACATCAGAGGTGCAGGCAGGTGGGAGGCCTCTGAAACCCTTTGTGGGAAATCTTTTCCACCACCCACCCTCTTTCACCCATGCTGTTTGCTTTTCTCGAACCATCGCTGGGTTGATTGCTTATCGGAAACAGACCAGAATAGTCTAACTACATATTGAAACACTCGACAGTACCATGAAGTCCATTGCTTCGAAACTCAGGGTTATATTCAATTCCAAAGACAAAGCACGTCGTGTCACGCTGCAACAACATGATGAAGTCAGTCCTCCGAGTCCGGCTACCGATCTCGTGCCGTCGCCACCAACGGCACAGACAGCACTAGCAACAGCAAGAACAGACCTGCCCCCTCAAACGGTGCTGTTTGAGCCGGAAGACGCCATTTCGTTATGGAATGATGCCTATGACAGTTTGAGGGCCAAAGACGAGCCGTTAGTGACTGCATACGAGAACTTGCTTTCACAAGAGTTGCGATCCGAAGAAGGTATTATTTTATAACGCTTGAAGAATACCTCATCAGTACTAAGTTCTAATAGATAGTCATGACCGCAACGAGAGTGAATCGGACAATTGCATCGACAACGAAGATGTCAATCACCGACATAAACAATTACAGATGATCATAAGAAATGGTCAGCGACGAGCCGAAAAGGAAAGGACTACATACACAATCTTCGGCAAGACCTTCACCGTACGGGATCAAGCATCTCGAACCGCTGAGTTCGTCAAAAGCGTGAAAACGATTGTGGACGAAGCGGTTAAGGCGTCACCGGAGGCAGCCTTAGCTTGGGCCGGTATTTGCACAGTACTACCGATTTTGATCAATCCTGCATCTGCAGAGGCGTCTCAACAAGAAGGGTTCGCATACGTTACATTACGTATGCAATTCTATGGGCAGTTAAAGAGCCATCTGGGACTAGACGGTATCCAGAACGCGACTGAGTTAAGACTACAGCTCAGCAATAGTCTTGTTAATTTATATCAGCATATGCTTGAGTTTCAGATCAAGGTTGTCATTCGGTTATACGAGACGCGACTGAAGCGGCTGAGACATGATATAATAAAGCATGAAGAATGGAATGCAATGCTTGCCAAGATTAAAGAGGCAGAAACCACCTTCGATAGGGATATGAAGATGTTCACTGGCCTGTCACTGGAAACGGAGCTGAAACGCCTCAACGAAAAGGTGGCCCGGTTTCTGGATGACTTAAGATCGACGCTACCCGTTGCAAGGGAGGCTAAAAAGTCTCGATCGCCTATTCACAGCGGTTATGGAGACCAGTACGCTGCCTTTGATGCTGCAACCCAGAACAATATCTCGGGCAACGCCGTTCAGTACGCTGGAGGAACGTTCTACGGACCTGTTAGCAGTGGCAGGGACAGGTAAAGATAATGTCCTGAAGATCCAGAGGGTGACAGGATATGAGAAGATTCAGAGTATATATCGACCACCGAAGGTAGTTACTACGCACAAAGATCACATTCTTAGTAGACCTCCTTTATTTACCTGATCTTTATCCTAAGGTCGAGCTATTCAGATATGCATAAAAGTCTCAACTTACTATATAGGATATTCAGGTAAAGCAAACACTGGAAAGGTAGAGGAGTTTAGATACCGGTGAAAAAAGATAGTTATTGAACATAGACATTCTGGAATTAAATACAAAGGCTAGATATAAAGTAAAAAGAAACATAACTTAGGCAGCCCCAACAGTAACACCATTAGGAAGCACCAACCCAAGAGGCAACCCATTGCTAAATCCACCAGCATACTTATCCCCCTTCTCCTTAGCAAGCTTTTCCTCAATATCCCGATACATATCATAAGTGTTCATCTCCTCAATAGTCAAAACCTCCTTCTCATTCTCAACTTTGTAAGTAGAAGTATCCTTGTTCACCGAGAATCCAATTCGCTCGTTGATATTGTAAGCAGCCTTGGCAGCAGCTGCTTGAACGCGTGTAGCTCGTGGTAAACGAACCTTTTCGTACACGGACAACGCTTGTGAGATGTCGCCGTTGAAATAACGCTTGCTGAAGAGGATTCCTAGGGCTGCGGCGTCTTCGATGGCCATGCAGGCTCCTTGCGATTGGTGGGGCATCATGGGGTGGCCTGCGTCGCCGAGAAGACAGACGTTACCTTTTTGGAGGTAGGGGTAAGGCTTGTGGACCCAGAGTCTCCAGGGCTGAATCTCCTTTCCGATAGCAAGGTGACCAAGAACTTGGCTGTCGAGTTGGGGGTACGGCTTGAGGAGATCTTCGACGGGAAGACTATCGGCTCCCCAGGCTTGTGTAGTGTAATCGCCTTGCTCGCGGGGGAAGAAGCAGTAGTAAGAAAGAAGCTTGCCACCGTTGCAAGGAGACAGAACGATCTTATCCCACTTGCCCTCTTGACCGCCCCAGTACTCGAGAGCCTCGTTTTGGGAGTAGTCAACGAGACCAGCCTTGACGGCTTCTTCGGTCGTGACGTTGCAGTGAAGACAGCTCTGATCAGAAGGCTTCCTCTCAGGCTGAATACCCAGAATTCCACGAACAGCAGATCCAATACCATCAGCACCAATGATAAGATCATGCTTGACAACAACGCCATTGTCAAAAGTAACAGTACCAGTAGGAATATCAATATCCTTGCACTTGTGCCTAACCTCCAACTTGACAGGCTCACCCTCACCAGCCTCACTCATAGCAGTATCCTTAAGCATAGCATGCATATACTGACGATGAAACATATTGTAGACAAAACCCCAGCGCTTTTCATAATCTTCAAGATCGTACACGCTGACGGGCTCGCCGGTTTTCCAGTCTCGGTTGATGAGTTTCTTGAGGACGACAGGATCGCCCTTGGCGACGTCGACGTCCCACTCGTGCAGCCAGCGGGTTCCGTTAGCAGCGCAGGATACTGATGCGCCGACTTCTCCGGCAAAGTCGGAGCGTTCGTAGATTGTTACTGTGTGGCCGGCGCGGCGGAGGGCGATGGCGACGGACATGCCGCCGATGCCACCTCCGATGACGCCTACTGATAGGTGTTTCCAGTTGGGCATTGTGGGGGTATCCTTGATCATTGTGAAGTAAAGAGAACTGAGTAAGGAATGAGTTGAGTGATAAGACTGGTTGATGTCTTGTTAAAATCCCAAGATGAGATTATTGATGATTGATGTGATGTTGTATTGAAGGATTGAGTGATGATGATGATTGATCTCGAGCTGAACAACCTCTATTTAGCTTTCCATCTCCAAAGGCTATCTGACTATGATCACCACCCGTTCAGTTCATATCCGCCTGCAACCACTATCAATGTCTTCAACCGCTTGCGGCTGGTAACGGAACTTCGGAACTAATGATAGGTTCAAGATAGCGGATGCGGAAGTTGTGCTTTATCCGCTAGTGTCGGGTAATGCACCAGTTGTCAGTGGCTGGAGATAGCCGCTTACTGGGGGCTTGTCGATCATTGCGGGGGTAAGCGGGTTACCTGAGCCGCTGGGGATTGACAGATGGTGGAAGGTGAGCCGCACAAGTTGACAGTTAGACAGGGTCTCAATTAAATGATACAGAGTGTTTCAGGGTAATGATATTGTATTATCAAATTAAGAATTCATCATTCATGACAGAAACGGATATGTATCCCATAGAGAAACATTCAAAGTCTCCCAATCCAAACTAAAATCACCACCATCCGGCTCTTGGAATACCCAATCCTGCATCGCATCATCAACCACCCCAGGCTGAACATCTGTAAGCGGGAACATATTATCCAACGACTCATGAACATCTTGTGAGCTCTTTGGTGCATCCAAACTAAACAGCTTTGACACGTATCGACTCCTGCCCGTGGATGATTCGGTTGAGCGTCGCTTATCGATGGCGCCAGATAACGTCGTGAGAATATCGAGATAGTGAGCGGCTTGGGGACTTTGCGTAGATAGATGCTTGAGGACTTGTTTCGCGCCTTCAAAAGCATTGTTGATGTCGGATTCGACGGGATATTTGGCAAATATTTCCAAGCCGAGGACTAATCCAGATGCAAACACAAGAGCTCTGTGTCCGTTAGCAGGTGTTGAAGTTGATGATGGGTAACGTACTTCATAATACACATATTTCCTTGTAAGAGACCAGCATTCAACGCCTCCACACAAGTCTGCGACAAATACATGGCAGCATCAAGACAAGCAGCCGCCAACTGTGAATGAGCACCCTTGCCGAGCGGTTTCGCCGTAAGAGTCGATATCAAGAATGGTCTCGACACCAGCATAACCGCTAGATAGTATAAACACGAAACATGCACCTTGGCGATGGTTCCATGCTGTGCACCGTCTGATATTCTAACCGACGCAGGAAGATCACGTTTCCATCGCTCAATATCCTGAAGGAACTGTTCTACTATTGCCGTCGTAACTTTCTTTTGATCGTAAAGTGTATCGGTTATTTCGTTAATAATTGATGAAACCTTGTTGGCGGCCATTAAACATTCGGTTATTCGATCACCCGGTTGTGCAACGTCGTCAAGTTTGCTATCCGATCGGATCTGGGCTGAAGCGGATGGGCGGCCAAGAAGTGAATTGACGAGCTTATCGAGGATACAGACACTCATCCAAATGCGTAATCTAACCGGTTAGCTAAAGTTCTTCCAAAAATTCGGCTACTTACTTGGATTGATCCCCTGCATCTGGCTTTTGTCCGTAAGACTCCCGACTATGGAGCCCAAGAGCAAGAGCCGCCTTGGCAGCGACACCAAGATACATAAATGCAGCATTCCTCCGACACTCACCAAGCATGTAAAATGCCATGAGAAGAAACGTGCGCACCATGTCGAGATCGGGATCTTCAAGAAACCCTTCGAATGCTTGAGCGCGTGCTTTTCGAAAGTAGGCTTGGCCTGCCCTTTTTGAGCTGGAGAGAGATTCGCATTGAGCGCCGATGGCAATGACAAGGTCGAATGAGGCTTGTTTGAGGGGAGAAAGACTGTGCCCTGGGGATTCCAGGTTGCGGGCAAGATAATGAGTTTCGATTTCGGATTCGTCAAATACATGGATCAATGCTTCGGTCTGGTGTTGTTAGCATGGATGATGAGATCGCGTGAGTAGACATACCACTTTGAGATAAGAGTTCAAGTATTGAACTTTTTGCGCTTGACCCAGAACAAGGTCATTGAGCCCGTCATCTGTTGTGGCAGTTGGCGACTCAATCTCAAGCATCTTGTCGCTCGTCTCATTGTGAGAGAATGCAGAAGGTCCGATTTGTTGAGAGACGAGATTGCGAACAATTTGAAGGAACGATATAGATGCAGCGCCGCCAATGTAAACTAACCCAGTTAGCCAATATCCCTCTCAGGTCATGCTTCCCGGGTCATGGGTCTCACCTCTCTCCCCTCGTGAGTTCAAGAGCATCCGCGGATTCGTAGCAGCCGTCGCATCCTGCCCATCCTTCTCATCATCCTGCTGCGAATGCGACGGAGAAAGCGGCCGATAACTCTCCTCCTCTACCGGCTGAACACTCTGAATCGAAGAGATACTCATCCGTTCCGTAGCAGCAGCTCTCTCCGCCCTCGCCCTGGTTCTCGATCCTCTAGGCGCATACGTAATAAAACACTGCGTCTGCAGCCCGCGTCGCACACATTGAGTACAAGGTGCTGTACCGCTACATCGCTTTTTCGTTTCGCGACACAAATTGCAGGCTTCTGCTGCTCTTTGGCGTTGATGGGCTGGAACAATTGGACGAGGCATTGTGGTGGAAGTGAGAGGGAAGTTGATAGGAAAGCTTTCAGGTTCCGACGGAACGGCAGATAAGCTGTCGGGGTGATGGCGCTAGTTTTTAGGGGTGGTAGGGGTTCAGTTTGCGGGGTATCGCTGTTGATAGCGCTGGAGATTGTTGACTCAGCGGTACGATACCGAAGGGTCCGCTATTGGTGCTCGTTTAGAACGGGAATAGCGGTCTACAACCACATTGAAGTCAATCAGGTTGGATAACTTGTGAAAGTTCCAAAATGCAGAGTTACTTTTACTCCAAACTTCATTCTATCTCTTGCAATCCGATTGTTTAATTTATGTCCTTTTTGTAGTGAATAGTGCCGCGCCTCGCCATAACTGTAGACGCTGATACAGTGATTTTTCAAGGTGTGTTTGCAGTTGGTTAATGTTTTTCCTTACACCCAAACTTGCTTATTTACTTCGTTGTATTACTCTCTAGGGGAAAACCGTAGCCCAGGCTCATTTGATTGATGCTCCTAATTATATGCCGCCACACGTGAACAAACCTGCGTCCCAAAGTCATCCCGGCATCGGACTACAACTTTTAAAGCCTTTCGTATACCATCCCAACAGCACTCGCTCGCCTTCACGTGAAAACATCTTTCAGCTCTTCAAGTATCTCAGCGTATCTTCCCATATCAAAGCTGACATCATCAACTTGTCTTGAGACCTGGGCACAGGAAGGAGCTGGCGGCATCAACCCAAATCTCATCAGGCACCAGCGGTAACTTCCCAGAATGCAAGCATCCAGTTCACCTTCCCTCAAACGTCCACCATGGAGGGTACGTCGCACAACTCACCCGAATCTCCCTCCCAGCTCTCCCTCCCCCATCTTCGACTCTGCGCCAAACCCCTCTTCTACCAGCAGCATGGTAGACTTTGGTATCAACGACACGCCTGACCCGCCCGTGAATTCCGAAACCGACCTGATATCCTTTGACACGGATGGCTTTGGCGACGACACGCCTAAGCCACCCAAAAGTCCCGAGTCTGACCTGATATCATTCAGCCCGGAGCGTGGCGACAAGAGCACGCGCAATCCCCTCGAGAACCCCCAAACAAACCCGATCATCTTCGGTCCAGATGACTTTGGCGACAACGACACGTCTAATTACCCGGCAAACCACGGACTCGACCTCATTTTCTTCGGCCCAGTGGAAGATGGCATCTCCAATCTCACGATAAACCCTGCTCCCTCCCCCGAGCCCAGAGAGGGTTCATTCATCAAATTCACTCAGAAAGGCATCTCTGATCTCGCCTCTGCAGCCGGCCTGACCAACGAAGAGAGACTGTCACTCGTCCATGCCGTCAGTGTATTTATGGAAGGTTGGGGTCACGAAGAAATCCCTGAAACACCCAAATGGAACTCCCAACTCGGTCGGAACTTCTCTCCCTTCGAATACTCGGTCGACTTTAATCTCAAGACGGGCAAGAAGAAAGTTGGCTTTCGTTTTGAACTTCCACACGGAAACACCATCCAGGCCATGCAAGAAAGCGCCGACAAGCTCACCGACAACCTGTCGTCCACCTATTTCGAGGTCGTCTTACACGGATTCTATCTTGTCAGATACATTTTCTTTGTGCCTTATCATCTCGGGCCGTTTGTAGCCTGGTTTGGCTACGACGATCTTGCTTGGAAGATTTATTTCGACATTCGAGCCCAAGGTCAAGACAACGCGGGTCGTCTCATCTACCAAGCTCTTCATCATCTGGACATGACCAAAGCCTGGCATGTGATTGACGACGTTATCGATTGGGGATTCGGACTTCCCATCCGGCTCGGTGTTGATCTCGTCAACGAAGATTATGCACGGGTTGAAGTAGTCGTTGACTTCTGGGGACAGACATTCAAGAATTTCGCACACAGCGCTACGGAGAGATACTACCCACGGAACGATGAGGTTGCCACTGAAGATGAAGTCTTGCGACTCTGTAGGATCCTTTTGGGTGTTGAAGATGACGATACGAGCTGTATTGGAGAAGCTCCTCTCATATCGTACTCATTCACTCACGCGAAGGACCGAGATGTCAATCTTGAGATGACCGTTCACATTCCGGTTGGGTCATACATGCATGATGATGCGCAGTTTCAGAAACGAGTGGAGGATTGGGTGAGAGGATTGTCGCATGTTTTGAGTGAACAACAGATTGACAATTTTGTTGAGTCGTATCAAGAGTGTTTGAAGGCGATTGCGAGGAGACCTTTGGAGGAGGGAAGTGGTTTGCAGTCCTGGTTTTCTTTGAAGGAGAGTATCAAGGATGGAACTGTTGTTACGGTTCATTTTTCGACCGAGATGTATGGTGCGTTGCCTGTGATGGAGACAGTCGCAGGCCTAAGTGTGCCGTAGGAAGTGAATTCATGAGAACAAAATAATTAGGGGCTAATGAAATATCCGATTAGAGTGCGCAATAACAAATCAATAGAATAGTGTCACTGTCAATTGCTTTGACTATTCCCAATTTGCCAATATCATGAAGTTTGTTAGTGCCTGACTCATCAAGGACAAGCGCAGCCTCAAACAGTGGATCTCCGCCCTTTCTGGACATGTCCGAGTCTTCGCCGCAACCCTGCAACCCATGACCTCTTCATTCTTTATCATCGAAAATGGCAGAAATCAACGACATACTCCCGGAAATAGACTTCTCGTCATTCAATGAACCAGATACCATCTCACCAGGCATTTTACAAGCGTCAGCTGCCCCGCCGAAAATCGGAAACAGATTCTCGTCCGAGAGTGTCAAGATTTTGAGGAATTGGTTCGCGGCGCATGAGAGGCATCCGTATCCTAGTATTCAGGATGTGCAGGACTTGCAGGAACAGACCGGGCTTAATAGGCAACAGGTTACCAATTGGTTCGCCAATGCGAGACGCAGAGCAAAGGTTCATCTCTCGAGACCGAATTCACCAATGTACGACTCTGGTAATTCTTCGGGGAATCATACGCCCATAGATACGCCTAGACGAAGACCGACACCTGCTCCATTCGAGTATATGAATCCGTTGCAACGATGGGCTAATTCACCGCCTGAGCATGAAGCTGCGACCGTGGATGATATTTCTCGTGCGGTGGCGGCTTTTGGAAGACAGGGTCGTACGAGGAGTAATGGGTCTTCAATCAGCAGCAGAGGAACTTCAGTGTCGAGTCAAGATTCTGGGTCGTACAGTTCTGCGCACTCAAAACAGTCTTCTACTTCGTTTGACATTTTTAAACGGCACGGTCGGAGAAGGAGGACTAAAATGAGAAGACAGGAAGTCAGGACGAATTTGCTTCAAGCGCAAAATACCTACCAATGCACATTTTGCACGGAGACATTCAAGACGAAATACGATTGGCAAAGACACGAAAAATCTCTTCATTTATCACTCGAGAATTGGGTCTGTTCACCAAAAGGTCCAACAGCAATCCATCCAGAACAAGGTCCCCTCTGCGTCTTCTGCGGCTTCAAAAACCCCGACAAAACACACCTCGACAGCCACAACCAAAGCGCGTGCATAGAACGTCCCCTCGAAGAAAGAACGTACCATCGAAAAGACCATCTCCAGCAGCATTTACGCTTAGTCCACATGTCCAAGTTTTGCAAATGGCCTATGGATGAGTGGAAGGTTATGACAGAAGAAATCAAGTCGAGGTGTGGCTTTTGTGGTGTGGGACTTACCACTTGGGCCAGTCGTGTTGATCATCTTGCGGATCATTTTAAGGCGGGGAGTACGATGGAGCATTGGAAGGGGGATTGGGGGTTTGAGGCTAAGATTATTGATCGGATTGATAATGCGATGCCGCCGTGTGAGTCATGTCACTGGGGTGTGAGATTATTGCTAATGGTTCTTTAGATCTTATTCATCATGAACGAAACTCTCCTTTGCCGTTTGCCGCTACGAAAGGACCAGCAGATACACCGACAAGCGCATACGAACTGATCAAACTGGAACTGGAATACTATATGCAGAATCGGCATCAACACATGCCCCCCGATCCCGAGCTTCACTTTGAAGCATGTTCCGTTATTCTCGGCGCAGAGGTCATTTCAATCAACCCAGCGTCTTCATCGCCATCTTGGCTATGGGATATATTCATGTCCGCCGTGGACATCGCGAACCAAGCTCGTTTACGACCTACAAAACAACTCGCAGAGTCAAGATTGAGTCAGTTGAAGATTAACGGAAAGGGGAATATTTTTGAGAATTGTGAGTTGGAAGCTGCGTTGCAACAATACATGACTGCGCATATTTCCATGGGCCATTTTCCATCGGATGCGGAGTTGCAGCAAGAAGCGTGCAATGTACTCAGTCGATCAGAAACTTCATCGCCGAATCCTTCGAGGAGGTTTCTGGATTTTCTTATGAGATTGGTTTGGAGTTCGACGGTTTGGCTTGCACCAGTACGACAACGCGCTTCAGCTATTGTATCGATGGATGAATCTTACTTTCCATGGCAAACGGACACGTTAATGCCGTTGGATTCATCCATGGAACTGGATATGTCGTTGACACAGCCCTGGATGGAGAACCGATCACTTTCTCCAGAGGGTGTACCTGAATTACCAGCGATATCAACACAAATACCGGAAACACGAGCATTAATCAGAGACAAGGTTCGAACAGCGACGCCATTCTTTATAAACGACAACAACAGCTATAGACGATTGAAGAGAGAATTGTCTAGATTCGTCATGACGACTATGTCACCGAATAATCCAAATCGACATATTCCAAGCGACGATGAACTTAAATATCAAGCACGATGGATTTTATACGACGAGTAAGTCTCATCCCCCTCGAAATGAATAACGATTGACATTTGTAGTGACGACCCATGGAATCAAACACCAGTCGACAACGCAGAATGGCTCCAAGAATTCAAACGCGACGTCGGTCTCCCAACCTAACGAGAAATAGGACAAGCACCAAGATCCCTAGCAACAGGCTCACTCTCAATCGAAATATCAAAGTCGAAAATATCCATCGGGATACCTAGCGTGGTGCAAGCGTTGGGAATGTCGACTATACCAGCGATGGCTCCTCGGATTGGCGCACAGGACAGCAGGAGATAGATTTGTTCACCAGAGTAACCTGATAATCAGCATTGTATAGAAGTTTAGAGGAATGAGATCTTACCGAATTGTTTGAGATATTCTATTGCGCGCAGACAGGATTGTCTGTATGCGATTGTTGCGTCCATAAAGTGCTGTTTTCCATTCTCGTCGACGGAGAAACCTTCAAAGGTGAGGTAGCGAGAGGGACTAAAGGTTGGACCCATGTCTCCTGGGCGATATACTGGAGATTTGAGACCTCGTGATTTCATTCCGCCTTTGATGAGGTCGAATTTGATGGTGATGATGCCAGCCTAAACTGTTAGCGGATATCCCAATAATTGTTCAGAGTGCTCACCATCTCAATAGCTCCGCAGAAGCTAATCTCCCCATCACCCTGACTAAAATGAAGATCTCCAACAGAAAACTTGGCTCCCTTGACATGAACAGGAAGATACGTCTTGGATCCTCTAGAAATATTATTAATATCACAATTTCCTCCATGTTCAGGTCTTCCAGGAATTGTCCTAGCACCCTCCTTTGCAATTCTGCTCATAACATCACCCTTGGCTTGTCCACCGTGAGCATTGACTTCATTTGGAGGTTGAGCGACCACTTGATCAGGATGCGAATCAGCGAGTGAAGTCACCAATTCACCCTCACGTTTATTCCACTCAGCGAGAATCTCGGCAGATGGTGCACAACCCAGAATACCGGGGTGAATAAGGCCTGGGAAGCGAACACCAGGGATATGACGACTGGAGCAATAAACACCGTCAAAGTCCCAGATTGCTTTCGCAGCATCAGGATAATGCTCCGACAAAAAGCCACCACCGTTCTTCTTTGCAAAAATACCAGTGAATCCCCAAGGAGAATGATCAAACGGTTGGACATCCGTGATATTCACGACGAGTAAATCACCAGGTTCACTACCCTTGATGTCGAATGGTCCGGTGAGATAGTGGATCTTGGTAAGGTCCACATCGCGGACGTCATCTGCGCTGTCGTTGTTTCCGATTTGGCCGCCTGTCCAGTCTAGACATTCGATTTTGACTGTTTCGCCTGGTTCGACGGTTGCGATCGATGGAACTGGTTTGTTAGAGGTGAAGTGAAGTGAGGGGTGGGTGAAGTTACCTTCTGGATGCCATCTGTTGTGCAGGTATGGTTGGTCTGCGGCGGGAGTGTCGAAGGAGACAGATTGAGCTGTTCTAATTTTGCCAGGCATTTTGACGACTTCAATTGAAGATGATTGTAATTAATTGACTCAGTTTGTCTGCATCTGTGGTTAAATACCTACCTATGTCGTAGATACTGTCTTATCTCGGCATCCACCTCCGCACTCTCCGCACGATAAGAGATAGATAAGCTCATGCAGGTGACGTTCCCTTCCAGATAGAGAAGGTGGTTGCATGTCATGACAGGGCGAAACTCGTGACACAGTATATCTACTGTGTGTTGCTTGTCTATCGCGGGGTTAACGTTATATGAAGCTATCGTGACGCATCAACTTCTAACGTTGTCATCTTTTTTGTATGTGGATATCGACTAACGTTATCATTTTTGCTTCTGTGAATATCTTCTGGAGAGTGGAGACCAGTTGTCATCAGAACCTCTGGGGATTAACGTTATCGTCCACGGTCAGCAATCACCAACTATATAAGTCTTTCGAGTAGCCGAACTATCAGTACAAACCAGCAACACAGTGACAATCTCTATCATCAACATGTCCATCGAATACCATTCTCTCGGCGACTTCAAGCTCCAAAGCGGCATCGTCCTACCAAACGCTCAAATCGCCTACAAAACATTCGGCAACAAATCCTCCCCCGCCGTTCTCTACCCATCATGGTTCTCCGGCGCAATCGAAGATAATGAATGGCTCATCGGCGAAGATAAAACTCTCAATCCGAAAAAGTATTTCATCATCATAACAGCTCTTTTCGGAAATGGCCAATCTACTAGCCCCTCAAACACTGACATCAGTCGCTTTCCTGATGTTTCTTTCTACGATAATGTTCGTGCTCAGCGTGAACTTATGAATCATCTTGGTATTAAGCATCTTCGTGCTGTGCTGGGTTGGTCGATGGGTGCTGCGCAGAGTTTTCAGTGGGCTACGCAATATCCTGATTTCATGGACATTGTCGTTCCATTCTGTGGCTCAGCGAGAACATCTCTTCACAACCAAGTCTTCCTCGAGGGTGTGAAATCAGCTCTCATCGCAGCCAAGGGTAAATCTTCAGCTGGTTCTTGCCAGACTGGAGTCAACGACACAAAATGGACCGACAAGGAGAAAGAAGTTGGTCTAAAGGCTTTCGGTCGAGGATACGCAGGTTGGGGTTTCTCGCAGGCCTTTTACAGAGAAGAGCTTTTCAAGAAATTCTACGGCGCGCCTGATCTCGAGACATTCATGAAAGAATTCTGGGAATCTTGGGCGTTGAGCAAAGATCCTGAGAATTTACTCGTCATGCTTCAAACGTGGCAGAGCGGCGACGTAAGCAAACAAGAGCCGTACAATGGGAACTTTGAGAAGTCGATGGGTGCTATCAAGGCGAGGATTCTTGTTCTTCCTAGCAAGACTGATCTTTACTTTCCGTAAGTGTTCTATGGAGGGAGGTGAATTGGGGGATAATGCTAATGAGTTTGTTTAGGCCTGAGGATTCGGAATATGAAGTCAAGTGTATGGGAAGTAATGCTGAACTTGATGTTTATCCTTCTATTTGGGGTCATTGGGCTGGTGGACCGCCTGGGAATATGGAGGATGTCAAGTGGTTGGATGAGAGATTGAGAAAGATTTTTGACGAGGCGCCAGTTCTCAACTAGTGTCTCTTGATCAGATGTGGTAGATATCGTAACCTAGTGTATTCCATGTTCTAGAACTTTCATGGTAGTATCCTCACTTCAATGTTCCTCGCCTAAACCTTCCATATCAACGCATCATCGGCAATTGATACACAACTCCTATCACGTGTCCCCCCAAAGATAACATGCCTCCAATTGTCCAATCATTCGCGATCAATTCATTCTTACATGTTCATGTCGAGACAAGGCGTGACTACACTGTACTAGATTACCCCAGCTTGTCAAATTAAGGCGGCTCTAGCTTGTTGCGCTAAGGCGGATTGTCATGACAAGGCGGGTTTTTCCCCACACCGCCCCTTGCCCAGGATGAAGGGTTGATCAGATGAGGAGTTTGAATCGATACTTGGTCCGTGATGTATTATCGGTATGTGAATTGTAAGGGGTGTTAAGAAAGGTAGAAAAGGTTTACGGTAGAGAGAGTGAAGACTGGTGGTCAAGGAGTGGTAGAAATATCTCTCAGAATCGATGGCTATAAGTGTTACTGTCACGACAGCTTCAAACAAAGAAAAGAACCCTGATATCACAATGACATCTGCCCCTCATCGCGGGGTAAAGATCCATAACACGGCCCCAACACCGAACAAACCGTTAGTTCCCCTCCAACCATCCACGAGACCATTTCCATTATCAATCCAGGGTATCATCGGCTATCTAAGTTCATTCTTTGTTCAAACAGGGCGTGGCCGGAACCTCTTCCGGCCACGATCCAAATTCCGGCCTCAATCTATATAGCAGAACCTTCTTCCCTCTACCATTTCCTCCGTTCAAGTCATCATCAAACCATTGACTACAAAATGGCAGCTGCAAACACCCTCTTCCCCTACCTCCGAAAGGACCCCTCTGAACTTCCAGAAGGCGAAGATCCATTCACCATCACAACCCGCACTGGCTATCTCCCCTTTTCTCTCCCTCTTACAAAACTCCCATCCCAATTCGATCCTGTTTCGAATCTTCTTGATGAGATTCCTATTCAGAAACAAGATGGTACGCCTGGTCTTTTGGCTACGTATGGACTTGGTGATGTTATCGACAATGGCGGTCTTCCTGATTTGACGCATGAGATTGATAATCTGGTCGTCAAGGGGACTGACAAAAAGGATATGGCTGCTATTACGGCTGCGTTTCGGGATTATAGCTTTATTGCTTCGAGTTATCTTCTTGAGCCGTGTTGGGAGCATTATTCTAAGAGTGATGATGGGGGGTATGGGCTTGGAAGATTTACTCTTCCTAAGTGTATCGCTGGTCCTCTCGTCAAGTGTGCCGAGATGTAAGTTCCTCTACCCATTGATCCAACATCCACTGACATTTCAGCCTCGACATCCCTGCCTTCATGTCCTACGCCGCTTCATACGCTCTCTACAACTACTATCTCGTCCACCCCGAACAAGGCCACGACGACTACAACAACCTCCGTCTCATCCGCGCCTTCGAAAAAGGTCTCGATCCCAAATCCTCTGAAGCAGGCTTCATCCTCACACACATCCACATGGTCGCCCAAACAGGCGGTCTCATCGAAGGAGCCGTAGACCTCCTCGCAGCAACCGAAAAAACAAACACCGCTGAAGCAAAGGCTAGTCTGGAACTTATCCTCAACGCCATGCAGATCATCGAAACAAACATGGAGGGAATGTGGAGTCAGTCTCTTCCCAAGGATTACATGACTTACCGAACTTTCATCTACGGTATTACCAAGCAGTCCATGTTTCCTGAGGGTGTGGTTTATGAGGGACAGTATGATGATAAGCCTCAGTTTTTCAGAGGTGAATCCGGTGCTAATGATGCGATTATTCCTCTTTTGGATCACATCTGCGAAGTCCCCATGCCCAAGAACCCATTGACGGAGATTCTCATTGAGTTCAGAGAATACAGACCCAAGCCTCACCGCGCATTTCTCAAATACGTCCGCGAAACAGCCGTCGACGTTGGGGTCCGAGATTTCCTCACAAAGTCCGGCGACATGGGTCTCGCAGTCTTGTATCTCCGTCTTCTGGATCACATTCGAAGTTTCAGATGGCGACACTGGATGTTTACCCGCGAGTACATCATCAAGCACACACTCCATCCCACAGCTACCGGTGGAAGTCCGATCATCACATGGCTACCCAACCAGCTCGGTGCCGTGATGGATCTGATGGAGGAGGTAGCCAAGGGATCTGGTCTTTGGGCAGTTTTGGAGGAGGGTGTTTGGAATGGAGGTGGTTCTTTGAGCCAGGAGGATTATATCTTGGTCAAGAAGATTATGGAGAATGTGGTGACCAAGAAGGCTCAGTTGACCAAGGAGGTTAACAAGTATTGCCAGGATCGGGGGGTCTAAATGTTATTGAGCAGATGCGTTGAATCGAAGTTTTGTAACAATTGAGGTGCACGAAGTGTGATTGTATGGAGTGATGATGTCTTTGATGGATCCTGGATCGTCTCTACTCGGGGTCTGCTAGTGACACATTTGGTGATAAAGATGCCTGAAATACCTACTTAATAAACTGGATCTTCTCAAGTCTCCGTTTTATACGACTATCCAACAATGGAGTCCATGGTGACGTCTTTTGGACCCTGTACATTCGCCGATATCGCGACATGTCAATGGAGTCTATGGAGTCGTCAATGAAGCTTGCGACGATATCTTACGCAGCCAGTAAAACGCGGATGTCGGTGGAGAGAACTCCAACCCCCACGGCATCCACTACCAGGATCATTGCCTATCTTATCAGCAACAGCCGATGATCCTGCCGCTTGCAAAATTTGCGCGCCAATAAACGTCGATCGCAAAACTACTCCAAATTTTCTCCAAAAATGAAGATCAAGTGACGTAAATTGGGAAAAAGTTGATGGATCAAAACATCCGATCAATCCATGACGTTGCATGTCAATCCCGGCACCTCCGCGGCCCGATTGGAATCACTGCAACAAACATTTGAGTAATAAATATCATATATATTTGTAATATACACTAAATCGCTAATAAAAACATTTCATTCGCTCGCTTAGGCGATGGGCTCGCAGGTAAAGACACCTCGGACTTCGCCATGGTGGAACTTGAGGATAATGTCATCAATGGAGGCGTAGGTTCCGCCGACGAGGACAATCATGCCGATCAGGAAGATGGCTCCGTTGGCGATGGCAAGAGGAAGGTTCTCCTTGGAGTACCATGATCCCTTGCGGATGAGCATGAACCACATGATGGCAGGGAAGTAAAAGGTGAAGCCTGAGATGAACAGAGACGAAGAGATGGAGAGGAGATCGTTGAAGAAGGGAATGGCCTCGGCGATGACGAATGCGACAATCGTGATGACGGTGACCAAGACCAACCAGCTGATCCATCCCATCTTGGTGTTGATGTAGCGGATGATGCTGTCCTTGAACATGCGACCGTGGATGTAACGTCCGACGACGGTGGTGTTGATGGAGCCGGAAATGAAGATGACGGGAAGGGCAACACCAAAGGCAATCTTGGAGATAAGAGGACCAGCGGAGAGAAGGGCAGGAGACTTGACATCCTGACCGACAAAGGCATAGATGAGGGCACCAGTAAGGGTGTAGATACCAATCTCAATAAGACCAAGAGCCCAGATAGACTTGACGTAGTCGCGAGGGGTGTGCATCTCATCCATGAAGCTGAACTGGCAGACAGCAAAGGAGTAGGCAAAGACAATGTTGGTGATGGCGATGAAGGCGTCGGTGAAGGAGAGGTCGTCCTTGGGCCAAGCTGACCAGTTGACGGAAGACATGCCGCCGACGGACTCGCTGGCTTGGATACCGGTGGCGATGATGGTGATGCCGACGGCGAGGATGATGGAGACAAAGTCGATGTAACCGAGGATAGCAACTTCAGCGAATGAAGGAGGGATAGCGACGATGAGGAGGATGATAGCGGAGACGACACCAAAGACGACAGAGCATGTTCCGTTGTCGGTGAGGTTGAGGAAGGCGATTGTTCCTGTCAAGCAGTGTGATCCGACGAGGAAGATGAGTTGAAGAGAAAACATGACACCGACAAGCTATAACAATTAGCACACATCATCATCAATTGAGCGTCAGTAAACATACCTCGTATCCAAACTTGCCAAACATGAGTCTACCAGCATCCGCATAGTGAGAAACCTCAGGATAAGCAAGCTTGACCTGACCAACAACATGCGAAGTGTAGATAGCCACGAATCCAAGACCGACGGTAAGAATAACACCAGCAACCATACCAAGAGTAGCAAAAGCAGAAGGAAGAGACAGACAGCCAAGAGCAATAGCCTCGACAATGAGAACGACTGTGAGTCTCTTCCAGCCTAGACGGTGGAAATGCGCGTTTCCTTCGGCGGCTTTTTGCTTCTCCATGTCGACGACAGCAGATTCGCCTGCGGCGTTGTCGAACATGTCGGGCACTGGTTCTTGGTGTTTCTTGCCGCCGTGGGAGGCTGTGGTGTTGATTTGGTCTGCCATTGTTGAAGTATGGAGTTGTATGAGGAGGTGGAGGAGGAGAGACAGAGAAGGGGGAGATGGGTTATAAAGAAACAAGACCAGAGATAAGAAGAGGGAGAAGAAACCGAGAATGAGGCCGATCTTTGTAGTTTGTCGTCAGTGGAGACAAGATACCGGTCCACAGAGTCTGGCCCAGTTTCTGTGACATGTTGAATCTCCTCATAGAGGATACTACCCCAGACCCCGATGCCCATTCCCCAGGTCATACCCACAGACGCATGGAACCATGGACAGGCAAGACAGACAAGTTTCTCTCTCGTAAATTGAAGCTCTATGCGGTGCCGAAACTCCGTGTCATGAGGCTCGAGCTTTGCTTTACATTACATAAAGTGGATCATGAAAGAGCCTCACCAAGCCTTTTGCTTGGCTGCAGCCCTGTTTGCATTAGTCAAGGAAAACTCCCCGATGGAGACGACTCGTCTCTCAACGTGTTTTTTTCTCTCTCCCCAGATATTTGACCCAAGATTCTCCGCAAAGAGGCGAGAGATTAGGTTGAGGAGTAGACTGCATGTTTTACGTGATGAAAACTGGTTCAAATGCGGAGAGACCAGAGTCAATGTTCATAGCGACTCGAGAGATGTTCAACTGCCGGATGTCTTCATGCCAAGGACTGTTTCTTGGCTGGTCGGATCCGTAAGAGTATCGCACGAGTCTGT
Organism: Fusarium coffeatum; assembly: GCF_003316985.1. NCBI lineage: Eukaryota > Fungi > Ascomycota > Sordariomycetes > Hypocreales > Nectriaceae > Fusarium > Fusarium coffeatum. The sequence goes on along the minus strand of NW_022157937.1, from coordinate 49,073 downwards.
ACGTCAATCGCATCCGAAAAGATTTTTATCCGGCTTGGCCGACTCGTCTTTGCTTATCTTGGTCAAGACACCGCTTGAGAAATGTTCTCGAAGGGAGGACTAGCCAGGGGTGGGGACTGTTCAATTGGTTCGTGGGGATGAGAAGATAAAGGTTTGCAGGGGATGAGCACTTGTAAGCATGCATGGCAATGCACTGACCATGAGCGTTTTCTGCAAATAGCGTTAATGGTACGATGCAGAGGCGCGGCTAATCACTTGACTCGGGCGGGTGATTAGTGAGCGTGTTCTGTGAAAGCGCTGTATTGCAGGTGACTTGGCTGAACGCCGCTGACATGCCACTGAAAATTACTGATAGTTGGGTGAGTAACCGCTAAATTTAGCGGTCACCAGCCACTACATCACCATTGTAAACCTCATGCTCTCACTGTGATAACAGATGGAACGAGCTCTCAATTAACCTTCGGCATTCGGGGTCTCTTGCCTGATCAATGCATTACATCGCCTATCTAAAGGGTAAGGCCTATCTGTGATTACAATAACTAGATACAAATCAAATCCGTCATTAAAAAGTCTCGCATTGGTCAAGATGCATTTTTCTCTCGTAATATAACTGGGGACGAAAAAATTGTGCGTGAACAGACCAGGTAGATCTGCGAGTCAAGGTGTTCCGCAAACGGCCGACCCCGATATAAGCATGAAGAATTGGGGTTAGTGGTGGTTTGAGGGAAAGTAAGGATGGCTTCAAGCTAGGGATGGACCGCTAGAGGATCAATGATGAACAAGTTGGGGAAATGAGGAATTTTAACTTTTCTTCAGCTTTGTTGGTGAGGCGGCAGTTGAATGTTCGGTATAGCGGTTTGAGATGGGTATACAGGGGATTACTCGGTGGAGTTTGAGAGATGCCGATCAGCTGACGTAGGGTAGGTTGACGATGAGAATGGCAATGAAGTAGACAGCTTGTATCTGGCGTCAGATGGAGCAGTTATTGTAGTCTAATTTCTTTGTAATTATTTAGCTCTTATTTATGATGTTGTTCTTATGACATTGGTCGCGGATAAAGTGAGTAGTGAGAGTTGTAAGAGAACACATGGTGTTGACGTTGATCTCATATTTGGGTTTGGTGTTCTGTCACCACGTGTAATTGTTTTTCACCACCACTCACTCAATTGGCCATTAAATAAAGTCTTAAGACAGTAATTGAGGCTAAAACAAGATATCTGATGTAAAATAAGCTCCAACGCCCGTCAAACTTGATGACGCCTCATGCTTACCCCGACATCGCACATAAGGCTGAACCATGAACCCGGATCCCAACTACATCCACCAGTTCATGATCAACTGCATACAGGGACTCATGCACGGCTCTATCCGACTTGGCATCACTCGCCGACTAACGATATGCATATCGTGTGGATCAAACAAGCATCTGCGGTTATCACCGTGTTGTACGCCTTCTAACAATCTGAATAGTGGATCAACAAATTACTATTAATAAATCTAACGCTGGATATCATTTTCATCTCTCATAACACTCTCTTAAGCATTTTCCTCTCAAACATCTGGGCTTCCCATAACGACTTGTACAGGAACTACCAAATCAATCTTGACATCCCCCTCAAGAACAACCTTGACAGTATACGCTCGAGAGATAATACACGAGTGAAACGTTGGAACAAACATCTTATCCTCCGGTAGTGTGAACGGTACTTCGAGGGTCGCGGTGTGGAAAACTGGTGATGTCTTTGTAGACTGCATATCCAGATTCTGCGTCCATTGAATCTTGGTTTCGGTCTTGGGTAGAGAAACGGAAAAGGGATATCCAAAGTTGGCTACTTGTGAGCCCTGAGTTGGGAGTGCTCGCATTGGTTGATCGCGGAACCATGTATGGGACTGAATCTTCATAGACGCAGATGTAATTTGAGGAGGAATAACGTCTGCGGATGAAGGTTCAAAGGTAAAACTGATAGGAACAGACGATCCGCTAGCTTCATATCCTTCTTTGCTGAGATGGATAGCAGCAGGTTGAGCCGCTACAGCAGAGATTCGTCCTTGAGATGCAGAAAAGATATTCTTCTTGACCTTCTTCGACTTTTCAATCTTGTACAAGTCGTCTCGTTCGGTGATGTTCAGAGGTGGTTCTTCGAAGGATGTAGGAATGACGTTGATGCGGTGCAAGTTTCCGAGAGCAATGTTGTATCCATCTTTCGCGCGTGTGAGTACAAATGCTTTGATGCTGTATCCTACTCGTGCCATATCTGGTGCCATATCATCCTTTTCCCAGCCACGAAGAGTTGGTGGGAGGCACATGTGTCGTTCCCAGATATCTTCCGAGTTGGTCTTGTGCGTGCAGGCTTTCGATGTAAGATGTGCTGGAACGTTGAAGATGAAGGGAAATGTATATGTCGTTCCGGCGGAGAGGATTCGGGTGGTAGGATACTCGGATTCGTCGATGGGCATCTCAAGACGGAGGAAGCGATGGGTCGTCATGTGTGTCATATCAGGACCATCTCTTCTTGTTTCGCTCATTCCATCAAGAGAGATATCAACATGATCGAAACGAGTGTTTCTTGAAGGAGTGATACTGACCACCCCTGAGATTTCAGAGTTGGTAGTATAAACCTTGGAGTTAAAGTGACCGTTGATGGAAATCTGTACTTCAGCTTTTCTGGACATCTTTCCTTTTAGTGTAGATGCCAAAGAAGCAGCTCCTCCCCAGGGAGAACTTCCATTCTTATGAATACCGAGATATTCATACTCTGGAGGAGTCTGAGGAAGTTTGTCCAAATGGACAACAGAAGAGAAAGCTTTTTCAGTAAGAGACATGATTACTGAGAGATGGATATGAGACAATGATTTGATCGAAAAAGATAAGATGAAGACCAGTCTTATATATATAACATGTTCCTACGCCCTGTTGTGATTGACCCATGACTGCTCCATCTAGTTCGACAAGTACAAGTTGTAGGGCGCAGACACGGGATCCGACCCCGGATACTGTACTCACACGTCAAGTGCGTCATCTTTTAAGGTGAATTTTAATGAAAGACTATAGTCTAAGCTTATTCAGATTTAAGAGTCGAGGTTTATTTTCTGCTTATGGCCGTTTTATCCGATTGATAAGTTGATGTTTTATGTCGTGAATGTCCACAGTTTGTATCTTGACCCACTGTAGATGTTAACAACAGTGGAGTTTTGTACGTAAAAATCGAGTGATCTCCAGAAAATGTCAATTTTACAGTCTATAGAGTACAAAATACGTATTGCTACTGTGAACTTTCAACAGTGACTGTGAATGCGCAATATCAGGCCTCACTCTTACTTTGGTCTCACTGTTGTCGCATTTGTCAGATTTTGAACATTTACCCGTGTCTTACTCCAAAATCCGATAACGGACAAGAATTTGGAGAAGCTGAACACCTTCTATTGACATTTTTTGAGTCACCAGACAATTAAAAAAAAGCCACAACTATTAAGCGATTCTTCGGGACGTCAAACCAATACTCTAAAGGTAAGTTTTGACGGATTTCTCCATTATTAATCCACCAGCGCCCTCCCATGTCTTGTCGAATACGCCCTGTGATGTAGGTGAGGTCCAACGCCTGAGCGCCCTTTGATGGCGACATTGACATGCGCGGAATGCAAGGAATGCATGGAACTACCCGTAGAATAATGAAAGGGTTGGAGTAATTATGCATAGGGTGCAGAGTAATTGTGCAGACCTATGAACGCATGAATGCAGCCACAAGGGTGCATGTGAAAAGTCGTCTTATCTTATCCTTATCTTATCGTAAAAGTTTGCCCCGCGATGAACACCACAGAAATTATCACCAAAGCCAAACCCCACGCAAACAAATTCACCAGCCAAAATAAACCATGTCTTCAGAAACCCCCCTCAAGCCCATCCACAGCCTCGTTCTTGACACTGGCCCTCTTATCAAAAACGACCCTCCCGCAAACACCCTCCGCGCAAAAGCAGAACAACTCTACACCATCCCAGCCGTCGTTTCCGAAATTCGAGATGCCGCTACTCGAGCGCGCGTAGAGACTACTCTTCTCCCATTCATTACGCTCAGATCGCCGAATCCTGCGAGTGTCAAGGTTATTCGGGATTTTGCGAGACGGACTGGTGATTTGGCCGTTTTGTCAAAGCCGGATATTGATGTTCTTGCGCTGGGTTATGAACTTGAGTGTGAGAGGAATGGGGGTGATTGGAGATTGAGGAGTATGCCTGGGCAGAAGACTGTGAATGGAAAGAAGCCTTCTGATAACAAGCCTGCCGAGAACACCGAAGAGAAGACTGAGGAGAACACCGAGGAAAATGTTGAGGAGTCTTTGGAGAAGGCGGTCGAGAACTTGACTGTCGAGGACCCTGTCGCACAGCCTCTTGAGCAGCCTACAGTTGAAGAGCCTGTCCAACCCGCAGAGACCGTCGAGACCAAGGACGAAACACCCGCGTCTACAGAGACCACACAAACACCTGCGACAACCTCAGCCCCCTCCGCCACAGAAACCCTCGAACCCGCCAAAGAATCCGCTCCCCAAACATCCGGCGAAAAAGTTGACGAGTCAATCGACGCCGTGGAAGAAGCCTCCGACGGCGAAGCCTCCGACGACGAAGGCGGTTGGATCACACCCTCCAACCTAAAGAAGCACCAACACGCCTCCTCAGGCGCAGCACCTTCAGCGCCCGTCCAAAAGACTCTTCAAGCCGCAGTTCTCACATCCGATTACGCCATGCAAAACGTTGCTCTCCGAATGAACTTGAACCTTGTCGCGCCCTCGCTCGCGCGCATCACACATCTCAAGAACTGGGTTCTGCGCTGTCACGGCTGCTTCAAGATTACAAAGGAGATGGACAAGCAATTCTGTCCTTCTTGTGGTCAACCTACACTTAACCGAGTCAGTTGTTCAACAGACGAGCAAGGCAACTTTAAAGTTCATCTCAAGAAGAACTTTCAGTGGAATAACCGAGGAAACGTGTACAGCGTGCCCAAGCCAGTCCACGGTTCATCAAATGGACGACTAGCCAAGCACGCAGGTGGTCAGAACAATTGGGGCACGAATCTTATTCTCGCAGAGGATCAGAAGGAATTTACAAGGGCGGCTGACGAGCAGAGACGGCAGAAGAAGAAGGATATCATGGATCAGGATTATCTGCCTGATATTCTTACAGGTCATCGAGCTGGTGGTGGTGGAAAGATTCGTGTTGGAGCGGGACGAAATGTCAACTCCAAGAAGAAGCACTAAAAAAGTAAAGTACTAGAGTAGAAAAGATTTGATTTGAACACTGTTGTGTCTAACGCCCATGACCTCCGTAACGCCGTGATTGCTTGTCTTCTTGTGTTTCGAAGCTGCGATCCTCCAGTTTTCAGTCGATCTAACTAGTATTGTCTTGTCTTGTCTTCGATCGTGCGCATAGCCCGCCAGGCAAGTCAATTGTATGTGACTGTCGAGTCTTAACGAGTCGAGATTGAATCCGTAGAATGCGACCGTCGAGTCTGGGATACTATGCGATGTCGAATTTTCGATCGTTGTTGCAATTGCGAGAACGAGTTTATTCCTCCTCTGCAAACTGTCAGCGCTATTCAATGAAACCACATCCCAGATTACTCACTCTGCTGAGTCAAGAGAAGCTCAAATCGTCGCTTAAGAGTAACGCGCTGGCGCGACCACTTGTCATCGGGAGAGAAGCGCGCAGGGTGAGCAGACTTGGTGACCTGGCCATTGGCAACCTTCTTGAGGGTGTAAAGGCGGTTGCCTTGAGCGTCGAGAGTGTACATCAGATGCATTGCGGCGGTGTCTTGAGCGTAAAACGTGGAGAGATTGAGTGGTGGTGATGTTTTGCGGTGTTCTGCTTCTGGTGAAGCTTCTGTTTGCTTGGGACAGAATTTTTTGACGGGGCTGAGGTCACGTGCGAGGCTTATCGTTATCGGAGCTTGGACTGTGGATTTGGACGGTGGAGACTTTTGGTCATGTTGGGAGTGATGGATCGGCAATTAAACAGCAATTAAACATTCTGACAGTTGCAATGCTGTTCAATCGCATGTGTTTAGTCGTGATGGATCGATTTCTGTTCATTCACAGTGGCTTCAATTCGCAATGTTCAATGCAATATTCAACGCGATAAATAACATTCACTAGCTAAGGACAGACGCAGTTGGCTAATATCCAGATCCAAATCCCATCAAATCCTCCGATAAAACCGACGATCCTCCAAAACATCCTACCCAATATCCCTTGTTATGGGACATCACTTGGTAGGACTGATAGGCTCTCCAACTCGGGCAGTCTTGCTACCAGCCCATCCCTCACGCTCATAAAAGCGAAAGACAAGATCATAATCCTCGAAATCGTGAACGATCCGATCAATTCGTCGATATCCTCGAACAGGATCAACAAGGCGCTTGGCAGCCCAGTTGTTGCTCTCGTCATCGCCCATGCAGTATGGGTTCTGAGCAGCGCCCTTGGCTTCGAACAGAGTCACGCTAAAACGACCCGGCTTGAAGATCTCGACGACGTGTTCAATGATCTCGGTGGTGGTGCGTCCGCTCTGGCCGCCGGGAACGTTGGTCTCGAACGATGCGAACGAACACTGAGGCTCGGGGGTGACATGGACTGTAAAGTAATGCTCACCCTTGCTGCCTTCAACAGGAGGAACGACACCGTTGGCGGAAAAGCCGCAGGGGCTGAAAAGGTAGGCGTCGACGCGGGCATCGGGGTACTTGGATGTGGGGTACACGCTGGAGAGGCCGCAACTCTCCGAAACCACAGTTCCCAATGCGTGACCTTCGGTGGTGAGAGCCTCGACAGAATCAAGCATGTTGCTGTCGGGATCGTCATTGGCAAAGACGTCCACCTCGTCAACTGTCCCGCCAAGGCCACCGAGACTATCGATGGCTTCCTTGCGAGCATCCTTTGCCTCGGCAGCCATCTTGTCGCTGGCGACCGCACTCGCGTGCGACAGATAGAACTGCTTGGCGTTTTCAGGCTCAAGGTCCGTCATGAGGATTTCCAGAGTCTCGTCATGGTAGCTGCCGGGAGGAGCAGTGAATGGAGCTCCGACGGGGATGCGCCCGTCGATTTCGGACTCGGGAGTGCGAGGAGGGGTGAGGGCCTGCTGGTTGGGCGAGGTAAGGTACAGGTACCAGTGATCGCCGTTCATCTTGCCCACCATGTAGGCGCTGCCACCGTCAAACATGTCGTCGAGGTACTTGACCTCCTGCTTCCAGCTACGGTGAGGACCCTGCTGTTTCTCGGGGAACAAAAAGTTCTTGCGGCTGTAGAAGACGCGGTATGGGGTCGCAGCAGCTTGGATGTCGTCGGCCGAGTTGGCATTGTGGTAGGGGAAGCCGTACTTGGCAGCAATGTGAAGCATGCGCTGGAGACCGAGAAGAAGAGTGGTGGTTCCACAAGTCTTGAGAATGATCTTGTGAGGAAAGACAAACATGCTCGACTCGGAGAGGAGGTAAGCGTCCATGTTGTCGGACTCGAGGACCGACAAAACCTTGCAGTTGACCATGTCAAGCATGGGAACCCAGGTATCAGCTGGAACAGCCTTCAATCCATTGGCAGCAGCGGTAGGAGGCAGAGTCGAAGGACTAGGAGCGAACCAAACCTCTAGAAGCTTCTCAGGACCTTCGAAAGCGTTGGTAGAGTCGAGGTCGGCGGCCACATCGTGATTGATTGTCAGGTGAGGAGTGGCGGAAGCAGGCGAGAAGGTGCAGTTGTTTGGAACCGAAGTGGACAGCATTTTGGCGGCTTTTAGGTGTGTTCTTTGCCCAGATGGCGAAGTCCGCGGAGCACTAGCTGCCGCTCAAACAGACTATGCGGCGTCTGTTTGAGAGAGTAGGCCCACAGGAATGGGGACTTGTTCAGATGCTGGCGGAGCCAGCAGCAATCGATCGATGGGGTATAGCTAACGTCTCTCGAGGGGACGTTAAGGAGGGCGAGAGCAAAGGTTGTGGAAGTGCTCTAGTGGCGGAATTGTAGGTGGAATTGAGTTGAGTTTATATCGTAGCGGGTGCTATCGGGGCCTGTAGATGTTAGACGTTGAACCGTGAATCATGGTGATTGTCACCTACTTGGATGGTCGCGAGAATAGGAAGCGCAGAAGATCCGTCGGCCGCATAGAAAGCCCAGGAAATATACCGGTAGTAGTCTGACAGTCTTGACTGTCGATGTCTTGTAATTAGATCCGTTTATTCGACATTTAACTTGAGTCGCGTGAGGTTTGAGTGAGGTTTTTTCGCGATGACGATGCTCGAGTTTTTTGCCACGAGCAGCGACGGTTAAAAAGTCTGGGGTAGAAAAGGCACAAAGCAAACAGATCAGCGAGATTTGTTTGTTTTGTTAAAGAGGAATCTCTTGCGGTGAGAGAATTTTGGGTCTCTTGTTTAATTTTTTTTTACGAGAGGGGCTGGGTTAGGTGGGTTGGGTTTGGGCTTTTTCTTCCGCGTCTTTCTAAATTTTCTGATGGTTGACTGTGATCCCGATCCAATGCAATGTGCTAAGGTCTCAATCAGGCGGTGCTTCCCTTGCAACGGAAACACAGCCCGGTCAGGTCAGATACTACTGTACTTATATCATGGTTACAGTTTAGTGAGGTACAAGGTTCTCAAAGAGTACTGTGCTTTGAGCGTGTACCAACGGGATGATTCCCCGAAGCCTTGTAACCTGGTTTTTGATTGATGTCTTGACGCCTAAAGGAGGTGAATGCATGATAATTTTCGGTCTCAGCATGCAAAAATCCCACCGACGCTGAACCTGTTTTGGGATGTTACAGACAACGTTATGACTGGGTTGGCAAAAGACTTTTTGGTGGGGGCAAGGGCTAGAATCCTTGTATGGCTTGGGTTTGGCCACAGGTATTTCGTCATTGTAGTTGGAATGGTAGACTGTTGGGTTAGACTGTCGGGTAGCTACGAGTAGTTCAGTCTAGACCAGGAGTAAGCAAGACATTCGTAACCTGAATGTAGCTGTTGTGGTGACGGTAACTGTTTCTCACATGCAATGTCTGTTCCCGGTACAGCTGTTGCAGAGCTGTTGCATGCGTGGCAGCCGTGGCTTGACAAACGCTGACATTCACAAACCCGGCATTCGGTTCGTCGCTCCGTACTCTCTCATGTGGATCAATTCTAACCGGCCACATTAACCAACACCTTGTCCGTAATATCCTTAAACACGTGAAATAGTGAACAATCCCGGTACTTGTCCACCAAGTTCCCTTCCCCTTCACCGTCTTGCGACTCTGTTTGCGAAATATCCTTCCCTCCGATTGTCGTACCAGACGGGTATGTCGGACGTCTTCCCTCTTCCAACAACGCGATAAACTGCGCATCCATCGGTACACTTCCCAAAAATGGAACGTTGAACTCTTCGGCCATTGACTTTCCTCCCCCGGATCCAAAAATGTCGGTGCACTCGGAACAGTGCGGGCAGACGTAACCGCTCATGTTTTCCACCACTCCCAAAACGCGAATGTTTGTCTTTGTGCAGAAATTAAGTTCTTTTCGTACGTCGGCTGTGGCTACTGCTTGTGGTGTTGTGACGACCACTGCGCCCGCGACTTGTCCTGGTGTCGCATCTTTCTGGAGGGTCTCTGCGAGTGAAATGTGTTCGTCGCTTGTTCCTGGTGGTGTATCGATGAGTAGATAATCCGTTTCATCCCAGAGGACGTCCTTTAAGAATTGTCGGATCATGGCTGTCTTTTTGGGTCCTCTCCATACAACAGCGTCACCTCTTGCGGGGAGTAAAAATCCCAAACTCATGGCATGTAGACTTCCGAGGCCTTTTGACTCATCGCCTTCGTGGACGAGTACTGGTGCCCAGCCTCCAGGAACTTGAGTGACCTTGGATGCTTCAATTGAGAGCATGCGTGGAATTGAGGGGCCGGTGAGATCAACATCGAGAATACCGACAGAATGACCTTGAGATGCAAGCGACAATGCTAATTGTGTTGTAACTGAAGATTTGCCTACTCCTCCTTTGCCTGAGAGGACCTGAAGGTGTCAGTGGTGACCATAGGGTAGATGAGCGACAAGCTTACCAGGACGACCTTTTTGACTTTTCCAAGGCCCATGTCGATGTTTCTGAGTGTCGAATATGATGTCGCGAGCGTTGAGAGGAGTGAATACAAGCAAGCGCACCTGAAATGGATGAGGCAAGAATTGGATATCGCCTTCTCTTGATTAGAAAGCCATTTACTAAGCTGTTGAAGAGATTGGCGGGAGCATGACGATGAGGGGCACACCCCGCTATCGATAGCATTGAACAACTCCGTAGTCGGCAAGAACCTTCTGTAACTACACCAAATTTGGAAGGCTCCAGTGGACGAGTCTAGAAGGGTCTTTTTAGAGGTCTAGAAGATCACCAAAAGAAGCATCTCAATTCTCAAACATTCACAGATCTTAAATCAATCGGTTTCATCTTATCTTTAATCGGTTCATCGCATTTCAAATCTAACTATCGCAAAATCATCGCATCTATTATGGCAAATGCCCCCAGGGTATCTCATCCAGTATCATGATCAAAGCCACTTTTCCGACCGTCCAATATCCAAACGCGCCGTCAAGTCGCCCATGCCACTGACCTTTTTTCCCAAGGCATTTCCTTGCCAACCAGTCCTATATCAAACCGAAACTCCTTTTTTCCAAAGATAAGAGACAAGAAAAGTGATGACTCAAAAAAAAAAGGGGATAAAAAAGAAAAACACAGCCAAGGATCAATACGTCAAAGCGCATAACTCCCTGCTCTTGGCACCTAACACACCCCTGCAAAAACAGGCATCTTATCTCATGCTAGGTTGTTTGTGAGACCAAACTGTTTCTCAACGACTCGTTATTGTTATCTGTGCGTGAGTTGAGGCTCAAACGCGCGTTCAGCTCATCGACTACCCTTGCGATAAGGAGATGCCGAAGGGGGAACTTGAGCTGGGGAATCCATCAGAAATTGAATGGATTGCCGTGTGCACATGACAATAGGCTTGCTTTGGGGACAGTAGCCCAATAGTTGAGCATGCTCGGGAAGAGTCTCGGGGACGGCATCGATGAAGCGAATAATAGGCCCGCCGTCAAAGGTGAGACCGATTACTTGAGCTTTGTAGTCGTCTCCTCCGTCGGATTCCTCATCGGGGTTGACCGAGATTGTGTTACTGTCTTGTGTTAGTTGAGAAGTGCTACACGAGTAACGGGTGGCTTACGCTTGACTCATTGGAGGACCCATGGCGTCGTCAAAGTCACTCTTACGGCGCTGACGATTCTTGATGCGCTTCTTTGCGCAGTCGTGGAAGAGATGAAGAAAACCGGCGATGACTAGGACTGGTGTTCCTAGTGCGAGTGCCCAGGGTCTAAGATGTTTGTTAGTGTGGACAAGGGTAAGACCGGGGATAGGATGACTTACGGATGCTGTCGACCCCGAAGGGTATGTGCGAGAGCAAGGATGATACCAATCATGGCAATCAAAGATCCTACTTGGATCATAGTCCATGTAGACCAGTAAAGAGAAATAAGATCTTCTCCATCGCAAAATTGGAGAGCAAGAATGCAATACGCCTCCATGACGACGATGACGGTAGAGACAGAGACACACCCAAGACACATCCAAACAGATTGCCGGATACGTTTCGTTCGGGCTTTAGGATTATGAGCAAGCTTCTCACCAGCTGCTTGTGCACTATTACTGTTAGATAAAATACAGAAATCAAAGATACAAGTTGGCATACCGGATATATGTCCAGGAAGCAATAAACAAGACTAACAAATTGGACACAAACATGGTCCAGTAGATAATCTTGAACTCCCATCGCACCATATGAGATGCAAAGCTAGCATATTGCCGACAAAGCTCAGGGTTAGGCTCTTGTCGAGTAAAGAGAGTAGTCATCTTGAAAGAATGGATGTTTGATAATAGAGAAAAGAAGAAAAAGCCTAGAACGGATGGAAGTACTGGGGGTCCTTATACCTGGAGCCGGTATCTCCAGTGAATCTGAGACTAAGATATGGGAGACACAGACCCGCCCATTGCCTTGGTAGACGCGCAATTCCACATCTTGGTGTTGCCTGCCAAGAACGCCCAAGAACGACGATCACCCTTGAAGCTGTGAGTGGATAGGAAGTCTAGTGTGGTGTTTGCTTGTCACTGTTAGACTCAACCCTCCGTCTTAGTTTACTGAACAAGGGGTAGATAAGGGGGTGCGTTGGGCCACGAGGTTAAGAGTCTGAGCTGATTGGGTCCAAGATTAAGAGATCTTAGATTTGTTACACTTAATGAGATCGGGCAGCTACATACGGGAGGACCCCTTGCTTCAGAATAAATTGAATGCTCAGCTTTACGATAGATAATAATCTCTGCCAAGGGTTGCTTTACGACAGTCATTAAGCTATGGCTTATTCCTGCCAAGGTTGTAGTGAACAAAGCTTCAATGCCAAGCTTGATGTTGGAGAATGTTGAGGCAACAGGTACGTACGTATCAAAACTACTGTATAATATGGGTCAAACAAAAGTGTATAATAGGTCAATAAATGGTCCATTGAGGCTGTGTGCCAAGCCGGGGCAGTCACTAGTGTCTCCCTCTCCGGAGCCTCAGACTACCTAATCTCTTCCGCGGGAACAATCTCTCCAATCTGGGGTGTGTTTTCTGGGGTCCCTGGACAATATCACTGCCCGATAAGAACCCAACGACTCGGTTAAGCCCAGTAATTAAACTATTTTGCTTTTTTAAATGATAAAAACACATGAAACGTTTCTTCATTCATCACTGTGACTGGCATGTGCTTTGTTACCCAGGGATGAGAAAAGAGGCAGCCAAGGTGAAAACTCTGTATGACGGATGCGACACATTTCAATTGTGTCACCTCAACAATGTTCAACTTTGGACCCCAATTCTATTCCATCAATGCCGATCTCCAGCCAAGAACAGCCTTTCCCGCCCGCAAAGGGTGGAGTCTACGGCACTTGACCGCCACCAAGGGATACTCTTTCAAGAATTCAATCTAGACTCGCTCTCAGCTAGCCTGAAAATGACATTCATTCACTGGTTGGTTGGGTCTCCATGATCTACCTCTCACTACGACACTGCCCTGACGACTGCTTTCGGGGTTATTCGACGTCAACTACGACTATTATCGCCAAGCGTTGCGCAAACGTACAACGTCGCGGCGTATTCCACGGAGTCCGAGCACATAACATAAGCGGAAAGCCTCTTTTGTGATGACTGCCGGTTCCAGATTAATTCAACTTTAACCTTATCAATTGTGTCACCAACGGCTGCTAGGCATGTGAATTCTTGCATTCCATGTCGTCACTGTGTCCCCTTATCAGGATCGTCGTCAATCCCACTTATCCTCTATAGCGGCGGCAGAGTAGCGCTGTTTTAGTGACGAGTCAGCAATGTCGATCACAGTGGCTGTGTTGATCAAACCTCTTGAGTCATTGACGCGTCTGAGACATTGATAATGACAATGATTAAGCTTATCTTGAATTGAATCGTGAATCTAGATGTGGCTGTAGATCGCGTCATTGCAGATGTAGATTGGATATAACATCTTCCGAGATCGATCGTCAAGGTTAGGTTAGCTTAGGCTGGCGTGTAAGAGGCTATGTTCTTGATTCACTGTGATACAGAACCATGTTCTGAGTGACATTGTGAGACTGTGCACGGGTTCACGAGTTTCAAACAGATAAGATGCGATTGAATTGACGAACAGATAAATATAGATGTTTCCATACAGATCCATACATTGAAACGCGGAGAATTTCAAACTCTGATGTAAGCTTATTTTTGAGTGTAGATAGGGATACAGCATAGACCCACGAGTCACCGCTGTTTCAACTGAACTAGACAATGATCGTCAGAACTCGATGGGCAAATGGATCCTTTCTCCACGATGATCTCGGACCTCAGAAGTAGCCAGTCACCTGACACTTTGTGAACACTGCCAAGTCTTGGTGATATCAAAGCGTGGGCGAAGTGAATTGAAGCGTGACTTGAAGTTTTGTGTAATGGAGATGTCTCAGGCAATGTAGATCAATATTTCCCGTGTGTGGTGGAGTCGAGGGATGATATCCTAAAGTTTCTTGAACCGATGATTTTCCGCATGGATCACAGAGGTTCCTTGCTTCCGATCACATACTCCGGACGTGATACGTTCGTTTCCGAACCTATGACCCAGACGGGATGCTGAAGTTCCGAGATCATCTAGGACCTCCCAGAATAAGCCAACTCTGCCACCTTTCTTGCAGCAACGTCACGTCCCTTTTCGCTGGCTTGAATGTTGTTTCCCAATTCTCTAGCCTTCTGTCGCATAGCCACACTGGCTTCTCCACCATCGAGAACCTTCATGAACGCTTGAGTGAGATCTTCGACTGTCCAGTTCGGACTTGTGCTCGGACATGCCCATACTCCGACCCCGATAGTTTCCGCCAGGGCTGCATAGTTGTAACAATCTGCCCACATAGGAAGAACGACGTGGGGGACTCCAGCACTACAGGGGTTAGCATGAATTGACTGTGGAATGGGAAACTTACTAGACTGCTTCGTTGTAACAGTTGGCTCCTCCGTGATGGATAGATGCAGAGATGAGTCCTGATTCGAGGAGAGCCGTGGGATCGACGGTGAGCCACCTCTCCAACTTCAAACGACCGCTCTCGAGGTGTTGCTTGACTGGGAGAAAGACGTCATCCGAGTACTCTCCAACCTTGTTGAATTTCCAGAGGAATTGAATATCAACTTTGTCGAGGACATTGGCAAGTGCCTGTGCCATGATTGCTGCTCGAGATTCAGAGTACTATTTCGTCAGCATTGACCAAGCATCAGACGGAAAAGATCAAATTCGGGTGAAAACTTACAGCAACTGTGCTACCCAGGTTGACCAAGACTGTTGGCTTCTTCTTCAACCATTCGACCAGCTGAGGATCCTGCTCTTCAGCCGGAGCCACCGAGAGAACAATCGGGTTGGTGATGGTGACATTCGACGGGATGTAATCAACTGGAATGGATGCTCCCTCGGCAGTGACGGTGATCCACGGAACATCATCGCGGTAGATGCCGAAGAAGTTGATTGGATCCTTAAGACCCTTCTCGCGGAGAGCCTTTCGCTTGCTGACGACATCAGGCATTCTCAAAACAGCATAGATGAAGCGCATGTTGAGGTAAATGTTTTCCGGAATCTTTTTCCAAGGCACCGGAAACGGGAGACCTGAGCTCATACTGATTTGTTAGTGGCACAATGTCTCACTCAGATTCATAGTCCAACTCACGACGGATATTTCCAAAACATGCTTCCATACGGTTGATCTCCAAGGAAGTTGTCAACAGCTTGATTCGGCGTGATAACAACATGCTGTCGATTCTTGTCCCTCGTGATATCAAGTCCTGGTCGGAACAAAGTATCAATGACAACCACAGCAGGGTCAATTTCATCGATGAAAGTGCTTATCTCCTCATAGATGGAAAAGTGCTCCTCGGCAGACCACGGAGAAATCCAAAGTTGCATATCCCTGCACAAAACGGAGATTCCGGCTGGACCCGGAGGATGCGGAACATCGTCGAGACTTCTGCCGGCGTTGAGGATGACCTCCGCATACGCCGGACTTTTGAGTTGATGGAAAGTGATCCCGCGAGATGAAGGCGTCTTTCGTTGAGCGAATTCCGATACTCGTTGGAGCTTCTTCTTGAGTTTCGGGAACGACACAAAGTGTACATCAATATCAGGATATTGCTCAAGCAAAGCCGAAGCCGTTGCAACGTGGACGTTTGATACACCGTGTTCTTGATTCACTAGAAATAACGCAGTGCCGTTCCTTCCCTTGACAAACGGTGGATGCACTTCTGTCTGCTGAGGAAAGAACAATGCGACAAGTGCAACCAGCACTGTCCCGAGGACCAAAATTCGAGTAAACATGATGATGGTTGATGTGAAGTGAGGAACGGAAGGAGGATCCGTGCTTTTTTGTAATCTTAATGCGAATACGAAGGACCCTTGTTGCACTTGCAACGTATACCCACATATCGTCAGCCCTAACGATGGACCATGCCTGTATGAGGTGAATGCATGTCGGCAATTGGTGAGTTCAATTGGGATGGGGGGATAAGTGCATGGAAACGGCAGGATTGTCGTGAGCAATTGAACGTTAGTGGTTGTTTTGAGTGATCCTTGATATCCCGGTGAGGTTGGCCATTCATTCGCCATTGGTTGACGTGAGTTGTAATCCAGAAACTGTTGAACTTTGTTCAGGCTTGGGCTTCGCGGTTATCAAGTGGCGTTGTGATGGAAGAGGCTTCGTTCAAGTGAAACGTTGACGGTGTTGAAGGCCAGATTGGGGATCCGAGGCTGTTCTCGTGGACAATAGATTGAAGGTTATTCGTGTCGGACTGTTTGAGTGCTGTCAAAGCTTCGGTGAGGGATCCTTCGAAGTGATAGTGATTATGTACGGGATGGCTTGCCCGACAAACGATACCATCAAACGTGATAATAACTGGCCGTTACTATCAGTAAACCAATTCGCCTCACCTAGCTATAAGCAATCGCATAAAGATAGATTTTCTCCCTCGAGATTCATGCATATTTTGATATGATATTTCAATCATACACTTGATATTACTCTAGATATTATTTGAATAACCAATGTAATAATTGTACTTGATATAAATATTGATGATTGCGATAGTCTTATAAGACGACAACACTTCGGTGGATAACAAACCTCTCACTTTTCGCCCTTGACTACTGTTTCCTCCACATCGCCTGCTATATCCTCAGGCTTATACTTGCCAAACTTGCGAAGCGCAATACCCTCATTAAACATACGATCAATTTGCTCAAGTGACTTCCCCTTACACTCAGGAACGCAAAACACCACAAAAACAATAGCCAACGCAAGAATCCCAGCAAAGACAAACCCAACCTTGGATCCCAGGCCACCGTACTGATCGTACAGCATATAAGGAATGCTGAAGCTAACAAGAAAATTGGCTGCCACGTTGACGATGGAGGCTGTTCGCTGCGATGCGTCACGGAGACGGAGAGCTGGAATCTCGGTCGTGATGACATAGTTGAGTGGTGCAAATGCAAACGTGAAGCCGGAGCCGAAGAGCGTGAGCATGGCTACGATGCCGGATTTGACGCCGAATGAGGGGTTTGGTACTGTTCCTAGGGCGCCCATCGTTATGATTGCTGCGAACATCCATCCTGCACTAGTCAATAATAGAGGGCTACATAAATTAGCAATATTCTCAACCTTGTGAAGAAGACTTACCGTCGTCCAGCTCGATCAACAAGGTACAGACCAGCAAACGCAGAACAGAGGTTGACGATGGCATTGACAATAGTCATGGTAAACGGATTAACGGTTCCAATGTCGCGGATAAAAATAGCTCCATATGTAGAGGCAAACGCTTGACCGGTGGCTTGCTGGAAAAAGTTTATGGCGACAACGATGGCTGTTCGTTTGAGGTTCTTTCCTTGGAATAGCTCAAAGTAGTTTCCCTGCTCTGGTTCATGTTCCAACGCATATTGGAGCGTGGCGAATTGCTCGTCGATTTCGGCTTCGGTTTGTTTTCCTTCTCGGAGTTTGCCGAGGGCTGCTCGTGCTTCTTCGGTTCGATCTTTGGTGAGTAACCATCGTGGAGACTATTTGGTTAGTTGATGAGTTCAAGTGGATGATGTGGTAGATGTACCTCTGGAATGAAGAAGATGGCGCACATGACAAAGACTGGAACGATAAAGAAGAGGCCGAAGGGGATACGGAATGAGAGGTTGCCGGATAGAGTGCTTGTGCCTCTGCAGACACACGCGACAATGAGAGTACCAGACTGATGAATGTTAGATGGTGAGAAAAATGTAGGAAGAAACTTTACCATCAAGCTGAACTGGTACGAGCCAACAGCAAATCCACGAATTTCGCGAGGCATAATCTCGGATTGGTAAACAGGGACGACAGCGAGTTCCATACCAATATAGATATCTGGTGTATCGTCAGTTAACATCACTAATAACAGAGCCAGGGCGTACTTACAGTTGAGGATTCTGGTGGCCATGATCTGATCCTTGGTGACAGAAGTCACAGCCATAACAGCAGGCACCAAAGCCCAAGCACTCATACCAAACATACACCATCGTCTCCCCCAGCGCTCACTGACAAGACTGCCAATGATAACACCAGCACCGAAACCGATATAGTTTAAACTGTTGAACAGGGACAGCCACGAAGGAGGGATACTGTACTTGCCAGCGTCGGCATCCCATTCGCCGAATTGGGTCTGGAATGCTTCCATGGCTTGGGTGTTGTTGTAGGCTGCATTGTCGAAACCGTAGTTGAACGTCGAGACGGCTATGACTGCGAATGCTATGCCGAGATGACGATTGAAGTGTTTTAGAATTCTGTTGTTGGACAACATTGTTGCGTTGGAGAGGAGTTGATGTCTGGACAATTGAGGCTGGGGTGATGCTAGATATACCCAGTCAGTAACATCCTCCCCCGCAAAATTTGAGTATCACGAGCTACGCCAAACAACAAGGTAAATACGTTCGAGATCATGGTCTTGGCTTGACTTCTCCTGATTTTCCCCACGGATGAAAAACTAAGGTTCTGGGGTATGTGGAGTAACGTTGGTTAGTGCATCCCGGACTCGGAAGTCGGGGGGAATTGATGCCGCGAGTTAAGGTCTTGGTCTAAAGTTCTTTCTCCTCTTTCTCCGCCCGACTTCCATTCTTCTGAAGACGCGACAACACAATGCCTGATCAGAGAACCCGTACCCGCATCGGCAAAACATCCGGGATATGTGCTCAATGTCGGAACCGCAAGGTATGCCTACACTTAATTCTCCATCGAACCATAGTCTGATTGGTATCCAGGTAGCATGCGATGGAGACCCTCGAGGCTGTGAGAATTGCAAACGGCTCAAGTTTACATGCTCTCTACTGTCGTCTGACGGAACCCTCGAAATACTGGAGAGAAGACGAGTATCGCGAGCGTGTATTCGTTGCAAGGATCGAAAATTAAAGTGTTCTGGTAAAAGACCGACATGTTCGAGATGTTTGGATCGGGGCATTGAGTGCCACTATCCGACAACACCAGCGTCGAGGCAATCGCATCAGGCCGAAACGTCGGACTCCTCCGGCTTTGTATCCCCTGTCGGAGACTCAAGAGCCGTCGGAAATGGCAACACACCAACTCAAGCTCGTGTACAGGCTACCGAATCATCCGCATCATTGCCGATGCCTCAACAATTACTACAGTATGCTTCCCCCAAGCTTCATGAATGCAATCTTATTCAAATCAGGAACAAACAAACAGTCAAACAACATATCGACGCCTACTTTGATCTCGTCCACCCAATCCCATGCTACGGGTTCCTCCATCGAGCAACACTTCTCCAATCATGGTCCAAGAATGAAATCAACCCATGTCTTTTGCTAGCAATATGCGGCATAACATCTCGCTTCATAGACCCAAGCAATCGCAACACAGGAAGAAAATGGATTCAAGATGCAGAGTCTCGTCTCCTGCAGAAACTCGCCCATCCACAAATATCAGATGTAGAAGCTTGGCTTCTTGTTACGCTGGATCATTACCTTTCTCAACGCGTTAGTAAAATGCTTGTGGCTATGGCTCTGACTTCTAGACTTGCTCATATTTTAAGACTTAATCATGAGGATCCTCGACTGGGATTTCTGGTACAAGAGCGTAGACGAAGGTTGATGTGGGCTATTTATATCATGGACTCGCTGTACTCGAGTGGAAAGGCGGAATTCACGGCTTGTACTCCTGAGACTCTCCATATCAGACTGCCGTGTAACGAAAAGTCGTTTTCCATGGATCTGCCAGTTACCACTGAACCACTTCACCAACCTTCACAGTCTGATACAGCAGGTATAGGCCTCCTGGGCTACTGCATCCGAGTGCTAGACATTCGCAATCGCGTACAAAGGTACCAACATTGTATCTTTTTAGGCGTACAAGCTGACTTTATAGACTTACTCTTACGATTACCAACCACCGAAAACCGATAGAAGAATGTCTTCTCGCTGTTGAGTCCATTGAAAACGAACTACGCCAATTTTCTGCTTCGTTGCCAGCTCGCTATCACCTAGACAGAACATCATTCTCACTCCGCGCATTCTCACCCTCACGTACACCATTCCTAATGCTGCATGCATGGTATCACCAAACGCACTGCGATCTTTTCCGCTTCACCATCCCCGGATTCCGCGAAGGCCTTCCCGCGTCGGAGATCCTAAATCTGTCACCCGAGTTCACAGCGTCTTGTCGGGAAAAGTGTCTCTCCCACGCTATTTCCGTTTCAAAAATCCTTGAAATTCCAAAACTTGTGGGAAGTTCTGAACTCATCAGCGATCCGTCAATGGCGATGTGTGCATTTCACTCTGCGAGAATTATATCAAGACTTGGACAGTATCCTATGGGTAATATGCCACAGATGGACTTGGTAGCCAGACTGACTGCCTGTTCGGAAGCGTTGGGAGAACAAGCTACGATCTTGCCCACGACAGCGATATTATTGAAGGGTATAAATGATTTGTTGAATGATGCGCAGAGGAATAGAGATGGACCATCGATCTGGGATGAGGAAGAATCAGAAAGCAACAGATTTTCAAGACCGCAAGTTAGAGAGGTCTTTTCCAAGCACAGTGTTACAGACGTTGTTCAGAATTTGAACTTTCAAGAAGAACAAGATGGTATATCGGAAGCTGATGTAACATTCTCCAACTCGTCTGTGGCGGCTACCTCGGACTTTGTTCCCGTCAACGTTACGTCCGGGGTCATGGAATCAGAGGTAACCGACTTTGACGGGTATTTTGGAGATGTAGAGCCTCAAGACAGTCTCTGGGCCATCGGACTTCACAGCCAGTATGGATCTGGGCAACCGGATGTGTTTATGGACTCGTTTTGGCCTCTGGACTGGACCATGCCAGATGTGGATACGTTTTAAAGATACGGGTGTACTTGTTTCAACGATACTAAAACTGCAATTATATACGCTGCGATGATTCATGCTCCGCTCCAATACATGTCCTGCTCTACAACAAAGCTAGCTTTCGAACTTCCGCTCGAACTCACAACAGAAGCCATATATGTCCCCGCTTCACACAACCAACTATCCGCCATCTCATCCCACACCGCGGTGCTGTATTTGTCTAGCGTCATAGTAACCGGGGACACCTGATCCGGATCAAGAAACACCTTATGAAAACCGACTAGTGTTCGAACAGGCCGTAGGAATCTCGACTTTTTGCCCGACTTGGTTTCGTCAAAGGAGACGTAGAGCATGAGCACCTCAGCACCAGTCACACAGCCTGTATTCTTGACGTCGACTCGTATATCACTGTCTGTTATTCGGATATTGGATGTAGAGAAGGTAGTATAGCTAAGTCCGTGGCTTGGAAGTGTTAGTAAATGAATGGGAATCGGGGAGATGACTTACCCAAACGGAAAAGCTACTTCGATATCCCGAGCTTCAAACCAGCGGTGCCCAACGAATACATCTTCAGCATAGTAGATCCTACCATTATCACTACCGAAACTCAAAAAGGTTGGTCCGTCTTGGAGTCGGCTTGGAAAAGTCATTGGAAGCTTTCCACTCGGATTGACTTTGCCAAATATGACATCCGCGACGGCATTGCCCGCCTCGTTCCCGCCATACCAACTGTGAAGGATAGTCTTGGCTTGATGGCGCCATGGCATCGCGATAGGATTCCCAGCTTGAGTTATCACAATGGCGTTGGGCTGGGCTTCTAAGACGGCTGATACGAGGTCGTCGACGTGAGGTGGTAAGGACATTGACTCTCGGTCTTTGCCCTCTTTTTCTAAATCTGCATTGAGACCGACGACGACGAATGTGTGTTTACACTTTTTTGCTGCTGCGACTGCTCGTTTGATACCCTCGGCTGGTTCGAATTTGAGACAGCCACCAAGACGACAGGCTCCTCCAGGGATCGGGATGAATGAGCCTCCACTCGTCCTTGATGTCGACGCACTACCGGATTCGACTCGTAGGTGATAGCTCTGGTCTGACTTCATCTTGTACGTCCCACGTACTTCTGTAGACCCATGCCCAAAGAACATCCCACCGTGGGTCTGCGTTGTCTCGTTATCAATAACAAGATTGTCGTTGATGTACAATTTTGAGATGCCATAGCTGGCAAGGCTAAATTCATATAATCCATCAATCTCGGGTTTGAAGTTGGCTTTCATTGACATGTAAAATGTTTCGCCTTGGTCTGGGTGGTTGTAGTCCATGAGCTGGTAAGTCGTATCCGGTATGGTTTGTTGATCGAAAGGCTTTCTGCCCTGAACAGATTCCGGTTCGTTGAAGAAAGAGATGGAAACACCTCGATTGCCGTCTTCGTCGGTGACATGATCTTCAGTAAAGCATGGAGGCAAAACGTGTCCAGAAACGCCAGGCTCAAAGTGGACTTTTGCATTCGGGGGTAATTGGTCTCGAATACCTTGAAAGACCGAGCTTGTATAGTATGGCCGGAGGTTGGCACTCCCTCCACCACAGGTACTGGGAAGCTTGGCGTTTGCTCCTATTATAGCTACATCGTCGCAATCTTCAGCTTGAAGTGGCAGGATGTTACTTGAGTTCTTGAGAAGGACGACACTTTCAGTAGCTAGGCGTCTGTTGAGAGCTCGATCATCTGGCGAGTCTCGAGTCGTCTCTTTTGTCGATACTCGTGCTGCTGCCACGTTGTTGACCAGTTCGAGAACCTTTCTTGCTCGATCGTCTATTGTCTTTCTACTCACCTTTCCCGAGACAACTGCTACTATAGCTTTGTCGGCACGATGTCTGGAAGGGCCAGGCATTTCGATATCAACACCGGCGTTGAGAGCATCAGTACAGCCATATGTACCGTACCTAGTTTCGTTAGTTGACCATCAGAATCAGGATAATATTCTTACCAATCACTCATTACCAGCCCATCGTAACACCATTCCCCTCGCAAAATATCTTGCAAAAGTTTCCTGCTCTCAGAAACATGAACTCCATTGACTTTATTGTATGAAGACATGACGACCTTTGGCTTGGCATCTCGCACCGCCATCTGAAAAGGTTTGAGATAAACTTCCCGCAGTGCCCTTTCTGACATGCAGATATCGGTTGACATCTTGGCTGTTTCTTGATCGTTGGCGACAAAATGCTTCAACGCTGCCGCTGTACCTCGGCTTTGCACTCCCTTGATGATAGCCGTAGCCAACACTCCACTCAGATGAGGATCTTCAGAGAAACTCTCGAATCCGCGACCGTTGAGAGGGCCTCGAACAAGGTTGACTGTCGGACCTAGCCATACATGGGCGCCTTTTGCTTCGCATTCTCTTGAGAGAAGCTGACCTGCTGCGTAGAGAAGTTCTGGGTTCCATGTTCCACCGAGGCCAGTTCCGCAGGGTATGCATAGTGCTGGTACTGGATTGAAGAATCGACCTCCACGAGCACCATTGGGACCGTCGGTGCATTTGATAGAAGAGATTCCATGAGAGGGTATAGCGGCAGAATGCCAAAAGTCGGAGCCTCGTGATTGTCAGTGGAGTAAGAAATGCTCAAGACTTTGGAAACGAACCTGATAGAAGGGATATCTTTTCGGCAAGAGTGAGAGATGCGAGCGTTGACTCAACGTCGATGGTTGGTCTTTGGTGGATATGCATATCGGGAGTTGTTAGACTTTGAAGATTCATGGAGACTCCAGCTAAAACAAATTGGTCAACAAATCTAGGCTATAAAGGAAGTGAGCAATGGACACTAGTTTACCCTGGAATTCCCCCTGGACCAAATTTGGCACGATGAGGCGAATGAACTGGTGGGTCCTCTCTCTCGGATGTCGGGCGGAGTTGATGTGCGGATGGTGTCGCGTGAGATCTCTCAACAAGCACAAGCAGGTGGGTCGAAGAAGAGGAGACTTGGTTAAGGGTATCATAAAGATTAGAATAGTTTAACCTAAACTTAGTGCCTAAGTACATGTGAGTCATTTTGTCAACAGAGTTCTGTTTCCTGTCGGACCCCTGACAAGGTCTCCGTCACCCTCTGGTTCTCCACCATGGTTCAGCTGAGTAGTCGTAAAAGTCGAAGCTCTCGAAACAAGTCATCATGTCTACCAAGTAGTGCCATTGAACGGGACGAAAGAAGGTCTCTGCTTTGGGAAGTTCTTGACTATAGACACCTCGTGTATTCCATCCGGCGCAGCTGGTATTTCGTGTCCAGGCGTCATCAAATTGAGAGACCACATAACCAGAAGAATGCAAACAATACGAATCTGAGGTGTCGTAATGTTTGAGTATCCTGGTATTCTGCCCAGCCACCTAGTCTTTTCGCTCGATGCACTTTCTTGGAGGATCATCTTGACAATATGAGCTGTTGAGTCAGCTACTGCGTGACAGATCCATAGGAAGATCGGCACAATGACAATCAGAGTCCGCCATCGATCGCCCAAAAGTGTACCGTCACCGAAAAGACCGTCCACGATGAGGATTCCATTGTTGTCGGCTGAAAGAAGGATGTGAGTTTGGAGAATGTATGTTTCGAGATAGCAGCGGCCCAGCCAAGCCATGGCTTTGGAATGATGGTTTCGCGACCATGTTGAGACGTTGCGCAGAGCAAGGAATGCCAGGATCGGAATGGCAGAGAGGTAGGGATGCCATTTCTCATAAGCATCGTTACCAAGAGTTGTAGCGACAGACAGATAATGGAAGATGGCGAGTAGACCCCCCGAAGCAAGAATCATGCGAAGACCCCGATGAATGGAGACTTTGGCATTCTTCATCTCGCGGTGTGCAATAGCAGCCAGCATGCCGATGTACACAATGAACGCGTTCATTGCGAGATGGTGTTGCCACTCCCTGTCGTTCCACTGTATCTTGAAGATCGTTTTCAGTAGGTGTAAGGTCCAGCGTGTGAATGGCGTTGAGAGTAGTATGGTTGACACGAGCATACAGGACATACAAATCTTGACTAACAAGAACTGTCCATCATCGTTGCGCTTCCCATTGATTGACATGGTCGCATACACAACAAGAAACCAGAAGGATAGAAGTGGCGAGATATAATAAAACATATAATCGGTATCCATGAAGTAGGCCAGGAAGCATGGCAGGATATTCAATCGGAGAAGGGTTGCCGCGACATGGTTGAAAGAGAAGTCGTCCTTGCTCATGTGGTAGAGGGTATGTCCGTAGCCTACTTGGAAGAGATAGCCACAAACGCAGAGATAGAACAAGGTGTCGATTGAACTGTCCTTGGCTCCAGTCCAGTGGTATGTCAAGATAAGGCATTGCATCCACCCCTTCCACTCATCCATCTGATCTCGCGACAGGAAGGATTGGTTTGTTGAGTCCTGAAAAGAATCCGATTGTGTCAGAAAAGGCTGGTCTGCTGAATCTCGAACAGAATCTGATCGCGACCGCAAAGGCAAGTCTTTGTCAAAGTGTTTCGAGCTTGAGTCCTCAACGGAATCGGATCGTCTGATCGTAAAGATGAAAACTGCGATCCAGGTGAGAGAAAGTGTGACAAAGTCCTTCATCTGCCAGAGCTTACTTCCCTTGGCCATCATCTGCGTTCGGTCGGCGTAGTAGCACATAAGCAACGCCAACACAAAGCAACCAGCTCTCATGTTGAACATTCTCCAGCGAGGCTCATCACGCGGGCGCGCGGCAACGAGATTCAAACCCTCACACAATATGCAGACCATCAAGTACATGATACCCAAGTAGACGACCGCAAGCTGCGTAAATGGTTTGATGCCGTAGTCGGTACAGCAAGTGCGCGAGTAGGGATAAGACTTCATTCTGTCGAGCTTGGCGTTGCATCGCATGTTGAAGAGGATGTCGGCTCGTAACTGGGCGACGTGGAACTTGACGTGGAAGCCAGTTTTGAGAGGGTCTTTCCATATTCTGTCCTGGCCAACAACAAGTCCTGGGATCGACCACATGAGAGGGATGCTCATTTTGTCCTCGTTATCGTGAAGCCACTGCTGTATCTCAATAACTTCATCGGCTCTTCGACTTCGGTCCTTCTTCCTAACAGGTTCATCGCCCAAGTACCGAGGTCCCGCGGGTGGAGCGTAGAGGATCTGGTTCCCAAAACCGTCGTAGGGATCCATGGGGGCCGTAAAGGGGTCGTGTTCTGGAGTATTGTCGCCGATCAAGTTGTTCAGGCTCATCACATGGTTCTTGTAAAGTTCGAAACGATCTTCCCAAGGATCTGTCGCATTCTCTCCAAGATTCGTTATGACATCCGGATGGCTGAACCACGCCCCCGCCGAGATATAGATCAATGCAGGACCTTTCTGCTTTCTAATGGCGGGGACATTTGTCTTTTCGTCTGTGTACATGGCGATATTCTGCACGAATTGTTCTTTACCGTGGATATCTAGCCACACATTGGTTATGCGCTCAATCTTTTGGCCGCGGTAGGTTATGTTGAAAGGCTTCATTTGGGGTAAACTCTTTTCCAAGTGGTCCTTGTCGAACTGCTTTCTGTCAAGCTGCGCAATGTCAGTTCTAATCCAGGATATCCTCCACGTCTACTTACCATAGCGGCCATCGCACGGCTAACGTGTCGTGAGGTCGAGTCTCCCGAGACAACTATGCTCCTTCCTTCCATACATCTTCGAATGTCTTCCGATTCATATCGACTGAGCATGCACCCGTCGGGTTGCCATTGATGGAAAGGGTCTCGATTCCCTTGCTCGTCCTGCACTGGATCTATCCAACGGCCGGTATTCTGGAGGGCCCGACATCGGTACGGATCATTCCCGGGAAAGAGAGTTTTGAAAGTGACGGCCACCAAGAAGAGCGTTGCAAAAGAGGTGGCGAAGATCCTCGCCCAGGGCTGATGCATGCTGGCAGTCGTGCAAGAACAAGCTGATGCTCGGCCCAAGGTGGGAGAAAGACGAAATAAATAATTTGAACGAAGGCTTGCTTGTTGCGTCGAGACCACGAAAGGCCTCTCAATAGGGGCGCACTTAAAGAGTGAGACATTTTGGAAAGATAGCCTCCAGTAGCATCGGCATCTTTGGTTCCCAATTCGCTCGTGTTTACAGTCCAACCCCTAAAAGTTTGGAGCTGCAATAAATGCACCCCTGCTAGTAAATCGAACTATTGACAAACTTTCAGGGGATCTGTAGTGGCTCACGTTTTAGCGCATGCCCTAAACTCGGCGTGCCAGAATACCCGGGGTGGCTCACGGGGTGGCTCACGTTTGGCGGGGGGGCTCACGTTTAGCGCGTACCCTATACGTGGCGTGCCGAGTGCCCCGGCGTCGTTAACCTCGATTTGACTGCATTTCGGGCAAGTTTTGATACAAGTAAAACAGAATCTGGTTCTCGGAATCAAGTTGCGTTGGCACGAAAATGTTCAAAGTGCGATTATTTGGACATGAAAGGCAAGCAGAGTGGACATGCAGAAGCTCAAGGCCACGAACACGGGAAGGAAGAATCAAAGAAGTGAATACGGAAACGAATGAAAGATAGAACAAGCACGGAAGTTCAGTAGGTATCAGAGAGAACAAGCGCAATTTGATTCAGCCCTTCAATTTATTAACGTGAGCTACTACCAATATTCAATTTACGTTCATCCAGCTGCCCGAATTGATTGGGATAACTTCGGGCGTTGTTGGATGGGGTCGTTTCAAGTAGCCCACGTTGCACGTGGCTGGTAAGCCTTCGAACGCTGAACCGTCTTTTGAACGTTTTTGCATCTAAGTGATACTCTTCTTCGGCGTATCAGCGATGCTAGATGCAAATTTGTAAGTGTCTGTGGCTCGGTAACGCACCTTGATGTAGCTCGATGATTGTCGCGGGCCATGTTCATGATGAGAATGGCGTAATTTAGTGGTTGTGGCGATCCGGGGCGCTGCGAGGTCCCCACGTGGCAGCCTGGTCCCTGAATGTCCAGCACACTTGGGTGCCTTAACAGTTCCTGTGGGCACTGTAACGGAGCAGCGCCAGCCCCAATTCTGGTCCCACCTTTAACGTTATTGTTCGGAGACCGAAGACGATTCACTCCAATTATCGATGTAAGCAGCATCGTCAAATTATCCATATCACTGTGGTGGAAGGGTGAATGATTATACTCAGGCCATTATTTTATGAGAAGCATAAGATGAATCATTGTAATATGTGGTAGGTCAATTGACGTCCATTCGTTTACACTCCCACACGGCGGTTGAGCAAAGGCGGTGGCAGAATGATCACTCTGTTGGTGTTTGATGCCATTAGTGATTGTCAGCTGGCTGCAATGTCAATCTTGAACACTCAAATTGTTCAGTATCTATGCCATCGAGAGTGTCAAGACCTCTATCAGAGCCATTGAACCATTTGAAGTTGGAATATTCGATCACATGATTGAATTGCAGGTAAAAAATAGTTCGCTGAACCAATTTGTGATTTTGCAACTGTCAGTGCAAATCTTCAAACTGCTGGCAAACATCGCACTGCCCACTAGAATTCAGTAATCCGATGCCTGAACGCCGAAAGCATGGAGAACAAAATGTTCATTCACCTTATCACTACTGTGTTCTAACAATTTCTGTTGCCTACCTGCCACACACGCCATCTACAGCGACGCCAGACTTTGGAACGAGCTTCTTGTGATACCCTTAGCTATGGAAGTCTTACTTTTTCTTTAACCTACCTATCTGGCTATGGAGTCTAGTTTAGTTGATGCGAAAATGTGCAAACTGCAATAATTCAGTGAACATGGAAGGCAAACACAGAGTGGAAGCAAACAGTTGATAGACGTGTGAAGAAACAGTTTGGAAAGATGAGCGCCGAGATACTCAATCAATAGAACACCTCAAAAGTTCGGGAAGCTTCGATCAAGACTACCTACTACTTAGGGACCTAGGTAGCTCATTGAATAGGTAGGTACCGCTTGTTTGATGAAAGCGGATGAGTCTCTTGCCATTAGCCAAGGTGAAATTTAAACAAAATAAATTAGTCATCTTACGCAAACTTAGGCCAGCAATTAGGCTACTTTTATTTAAGTAGTCTAAGCCTTAGGAGATGATTCTTCTGTTACCCACCTGGTATCATCTCAGGCATTTCATTTCTCCCTCAGGCAACGGATAAACCAACTACCCGACTGCATTCAGTAGATATCCAGGCATCAGGCATCCATCTTCAACCATTTTTCTCTTTCTTTCATCTTTCATCTTTCATCGCTATCTACGTCGCCCAAGACCCGGTGAGACCCATCACTCTCTCATCCAATACGTAACTAACTCCTCCTAGTACATCAAGATGAACGAAGAAGCTATTCGTCAAATGGAGGCGAGCCTTGCTGCCTTGGAGAAGAATATTGCTGCCATGGAAAAGAACATTGCAGATGCGCAACGCGAAGCAGCCGCGATGCGACAAATTCTCAACAACACCACAGGTTCTCGTACAGCGATGGACAAGGCGCTCGATGACATGCTGGCTCAAGTTGAGAAGGGCCGCCAGGCACGGGACGGGACTTCCCACCTAGGCGACCGTTAAGCCGCACTCCGCCATCTTCCTGGAACGCATAGCTGGGTCATCTTCAAACGGTATCATTGTCGTTCACCGGGTTACAGGCCCTTCTAGTTTCGTTGGCCGAAACCTTAGAAGGCAGTATGCAGGATAGGCGACATAAAACACAATACAATGTTGTACTCTACTCCGGCAGTTTTCGATCTCGATCATGTGATTATTTGTAATTGCAAGAAATATTACGCCTTCGATAATGTGATTTCTAGTTATGAAAAGATCCAGCCGTCAATGTTGTTTTGTGTAGCTGCTCTTCGGAAAAGGGCTTTGGTCACTCCAGAAGCATGATATCAATGTCCAGCTCCCTTCTTTCAACATTCTCACCTGCCTCGAACATGTCTCTGAGGATGACAGGGAGAGAGTTGAACAGTACTTCAGCAAACTACACCTTGGTATAGGGCTGGTGTCTGGTCCTCCTGGAACCGGAAAGTCCTACCTTGCCGCGATTCTAGTCGTACTCATGTGCTTCAACGATTCGATCCAGTAAGTATATGTGGCCGCAACATCCAACGGCGCGACCGACAAACATTCTCGACCGCATAGACAACATGGCTCAGGACGTTACTCAGAAACTACAAGGCGATATCAAGCAACTCATGGTACTAAGAGGATACAGTCTCAGCATCGAAGGCGACAACTGCACCCAGGCTCTGCTCAGAAGGCATTTTAAGGCGGATACGATCTGGGACACATCTCCCTGGCGACACAGACTCTCCCTGTGCTGGTGGACATTGCGCGCGATGGGGGCCAAGGGAGTACCGCCACTGACTTTGGACGACAATGCCGAACTATGGGAGCTTCACCAGAGTTTGAACAACCTCATCATCTCACCTCGAAGCGACTCCGACCTGTTCAAGTTCCGACAACTTATGGAACTTGCTCTAGGCATCGAGCCCTCTCAATCCTACACACGACTATTGACCGAGCATGCGCATCGAAGGGTTCTGAGCAAGTTGATGGGGCTTGTGGTTGATTGTGCCAATGTTGTTGCGACCACCCGAGCACGTCGGATTTCTGGCTCTACAAACACTTCAACGACACCAAGGTTCGAGGCGTTTTGTTTGATGAAGCAGCTACGTTGTTCTGCTCGGATACCCTACTGGTTTACGGCCATACTCCTCGGCCGCCGATGATTGCGATCGGGGTCCCAAACAGCTTGCTCCCAATCCTGGAACCGCCTTTGAGCCGCGCCAGGCACGGTAGACACGGCGGTCGCGTGATTACCAGTCGAGATCTCATTCCCACCAATCGTTTCGCTCAACTTGCACAAATCTCATGGCTCTCGTGGTTCATTCATCTCGGATGGCCGGTGTTCCATCTGTACACTCAACATCGCATGGCAGAAGGACCGTTCGACCTTTCCCCTAACACTGTCTATCAAAGCCTCAAGCCTCAATTCAAGTACATTCACCTGTGCAAGTCTATCAACTTCAGCCTTGGTCTGGAAATTGAAGATTATCTGAAGACCGACTATCGCATCCCTTCCGGCGACACATTACAACCAGTGTTCTTCCATTGTCAAAACCATCGATACCATGAATGGAAAAACAGTCTTTTCAGCCTCAATCCACGCCAAGCTGATGTGATCGCGCGGTTTCTTGTGAAGATGATCGTCACATTGGACCTGCCCCTCCAAAGACATTGTCGTTTTGACCCCATACCGAGCGGACAGGGGCAATTGGAAGAAGGCTACGAAAGGAAAATGTCCTCAACGACATCAAATTCTCTACTTTCAACAGATTCCAGGGTCAGGAAGTCCAGATTGTGGTTCCGGCCATGTGTGTCGACGCGGAGACTGGGCCTTTGTTCGTCGCAGACGAGCGCGGTCTCAACTTCGCATTGTAGTATTCCTGGTCTGTAATAATCCCCTTCAATGAGAATAGTCCTGTGCTCCATTTCTCAACAAATCAATCGCCTCCGCCCCCTCCACATACCCCCCATTGCGTAGTACAACCCCCCCAGTAGATGTTTGACCAACAAACCTGCGTCCCCTTTATTCTGTTAGTATATGCATACAAGTGGAGAGACATGACTTACGCTTCGTTGGACCCATTCCAACGCTGAGCTTCGAGGGTACTTTTGAGATAAGACAGGCCACGGTGGAGGAGGTTCATGTCTATGTTGGCCAGGACCTCAGCCAACATCAAGCCAGGCTCGTTTGCTGGCAGGTCGTTACCAGACTCCTCGACATCGTTGCCAGACTCTTCGACATCCCCGAGACGCTGTCGGATGGCGGCTGCTTCGCGCTTTGCCAAAGAGACAACCTCGGCCAACTTCGAGGCAAAAGGGACGATCCCAATGTCACAAAGTTCCTTCAACAATGCAGTTGGGCGGTCTCGTGCCCAAACGACAACCTCCTCCAAGGCCAAAAGATCCATCTCCGTTTCACTAATTTCCTCCTCGACATCGCCATGCTCTGTATCGTTTCGCTCAGGGCTGTGAGAGCGCTCGCCTGGGATGTTCATATCTCCTTCAGGAGGCATTCTCGACGGATGTCTTGTTTTGTGAAAATTAAAGAAAAAATAAATGAATCAATAAGGCGTGGACAGTAGTATTCCGAATTTTGAGTTTGGTTGCTCGAAATCCAGTGTTTGTGTTTGTACAGAAATTGCCGAGGAATCTGAGAGCGAAATTGGAGAGAGCAGTGGTGGCGGAGCAAGCCTAGAAAGTGCAAACCGAAATTTCACCTCGTCGTCAACAACTTCAATTTTTACCGATTCCAAAAATCTTCAAACATCGAGGTCTGAATCGCGTCAAACATTTGCTTCATCTACTAATGTTTCTTCGCAAGGCGATCGCATGATTTGTTTCCAGCGCCAAGACATCATTGTCACCTCCAAACATAATCGCCCAAGCATCCAAACGAGCCCGCTACCAAGCTTGACCACTTCCACGTCAACTATTCACACTCAGCCCGAGTTTGAGTCCCCAACTCTACGTAGACTCTACTGGTGAGAGCAGCAAGCAAGTCCATCGTCAAATAAGACCTTTTGGCAAATTGCGACCGTCGGAGTCAGCATACTGGCTTGGTTAGAGCCGGAGAGCACACACGCAAGCACACCCTCGAACCTTTGATGCTTCAGGATTGCTAAATGAGCTGGATTGAAGCAGCGCCTACTGAGACAACATGCCTGGGTGCGACGGATACCGAGGAGAATGCAGGGTCTTGATCTCGCAAGATCTGGTATGGCTCTTCCTTCGCCGCGCATTTGACCTGTCACTGAGACTCTATAGGCCACACCAGCGTGCTCAGCTTTCGACCCGTGAGTGACCCGGTATGACTCTTATTGAGAATTGAGGCTAATCCATTGCGACGCTCAGAGGGACAGGTGCCGATTGAGACGACTCACCCCCGATGCGACCGCTGCCGACGGGATTGCTGAACGCTCAGCTTGCAAGCGATTTGGTAGAACTCTTGTCGAGTCATGAGCCCGTTACACCTTGGCCCCTTGCAGAAACAACTATACCGACAAGGATGAAGGAGGTTTGGCCGACCAGTCATTCAATATGGCTCCTGTCCCGCGGTGCATTCGACTTGCTCTGAAGCCAACCTGCGATCAAACTGAGACCCAGACTCGACTCACTCCAGCGATCTGGTATGGTTCTCGACGTGTAGCTGTACGTGAGAGCTAGTAGGGAGATGGTCTCACTGTATTCTGGCCTGGCCAACTCCAGCGCTTGGGATCAACCGCATCAGACATATGGTGAGTATTGATGGCGATTGAACGTTGGTCGTCAGCCTCCTGCGCTTCAGTTCAGCTGCTCCGCCGACTTTCCAATAGGGTTGACGCTTCATAAACCATTAGCTGACATAACGTTACCGCGAGAAACCGTCGAACCTTGTTCGATCTTGGACTTTTCATAGTTGTCAAGTGGCGTTGTGGTGGAAGGGACCTGGTCAAGTGAGACGTTGACGTTGAAAGCAAGATTCGGGAGCCAGGGCTGTTGTTCTCGTGGACAAGACTTCACAAGCTGTTCGTTTCGGACGGTTGACTAAAGGCGGTACCACTTAACGCTGGCAATGCCTCGGGCGCGGGACTTTTTGAAGCTACAGGGATCATTGACGGGATATTCGTTGCGCCTGTATGACAGTTGGCGATAATTGAGTAACAGTAGTCCAATGACTATCGCTACAGTTCATATTGGATCAATTAATATAGGTCGCAAAATGACACTTTAGAATGCAGAATCCAATTTAGTATTCTCAGTATTAACTCCTACTGTTGTGGACAGCCCCAAGCCCCCTCGATGATCACAACAACCGTCCAACCAACAATCCTTTCGTGACTTCATCTCGCTGTGGGAATGCGTTTCTGTCGGATGGATGGAGAACTTGGTCCGTTAGTATAAGCCTACGACTGGACAGGCATGACTTACAAAATATGGATGGCCAGTGTCCTAAAGATACACAAGATCCACCACACCATCCAACCCAAGATCCACCTCTATGGGACCCTCGCGAAAAGGAAAGCCAGGCCAGCGAGTGCTTGGGACTTGACGGCTACCATTGTTGACATCGTTCGTGGCAGGGCCACTGTCGGTGGTAGTGGTGGTGGTGGTATTGGTATTGGTAGTAGTTGTAGTGCTGCCAGTAGTGGTGTTGGTGGTGATAGTAGTGGTAGTGATGGTGGTGGTGGTGATGGTGTTGTTCACCGCATTCTCGCCTTGTGAGGCCATCGCAATCTTCGATGTCGTTGTAGATATTCTGATTTGTTTGCGAATAAAAAGATAAGAGGGAGCGTGTTCGGCAGTGTTTGGTTGAAAGAGAGAATATGTGTGCGTCGTTGAAGTTGTTGAGATCACTGCGCGAAGGGAGGTGGAGTATTGTCTAGCTCCACTGTGACATTTTTATTATCGAGGTTTTATTACTGATGTTTCTTTTACAGTCTTTCATGACAGGATATTTTTATTACAGAGTTTGCTTTCCATCGACGAATGACCTTCTGAAGGTTGTTCACAGTGGCTGCGATGGAGGTTATCGACAGTAGTAATGTTAGTGTCTTGGAAATTCGGCTCTCACCTTTCAACATCAATTCTTCAACCTATGCCATTCCGCCACCATGATGGTTCACATGTCTGTCAATGTTGGCATTAGACAGATAAGAGTTGAAGCACCGTGATACAGTATAGCTTGCAACGCCTATATCATCCAATGTGAAGCAAAGACGTGCTCGTCGAGCATGCATTGCATTCCTCACAGAGCAAAACTGCCAGTACTATATCCATGATACTTCCAGGTTGTGTTAAATGAACATCAAGTCAAGTCGAACCCGTGTCCCGTGGTCTTCAGTGTGTCATAAATCGTCTCCCCTGGTTCTGAGACGATACAACATTGTATTGTTCCAGTTTGTTCATATCAACAATGTCAAGACTTACACCCAAGTCTCAGACATAAAGGAACAGGGCATGTTTGCTTACTTGACGCGAGGATAATGGTGATTTCCTTCGCCAACTTTGCGAGTGCACAGCTATCAGTGCAAAGGGCCGGCAGCCAGTCGTTAGCCCACCTTCCGCAAATGCCGACCTTAGTCACAGGTAATCACAAATTCCTTCCAAAGATTTCCACAACAATCTCATTTCACACTTTTTCCTGCTGAAGCGCTTGCCAAACAACAACACCAAGTTCCTACACTCTACACAAACATTAACGATCGCGATGGCCTCACAAAGCGAGAACTCGGCAAACGCCATCCTGGATCCGGTGCCACAAACCGATTCCCCTCGTCGAGCTCCAGCTCCAGCTCCTGGTGCTGCTCCTGTTTCGCCTTCAACTGCTCTTCCTGCCGCCCCCCAAGACCACGCCACGGTCATGTCTGACTACTGAGCGAGGGAACGCGCCAGAATTGAGGCTGCCGGAGGGAGGGAACGCGCCCTCGCTGCAAAGAGGCATTGGGAGAGGACTGTCCTGTACAGTGAATCGACGGATCGGAACCCTCCAGAGGCCAGGATGAGCCTCGACATGCCCGGACCAGTTCAGGCTCCGGCTCCGGCTCCTGCCTTGGACAGCCACGGCACCTATCGCTCAGTCTCGATCTTTGTCCCTGAACTGGGCCCCGAAGCACAGAACGCCTTCAGCAGTGTCGCTTTTCCTCCTGGTACTTCAGCTGCCGACTTTGTCCCTGTCTTTATCCCTCGATCGGCGTTCGGAACACTGAACTACTCTGGCGGCACTCCTCCTCCTCCTGTTCCAGTTCCAGTTCCAGCTCCAGCTCCCACTCCTTCTGCCGCTGCTCGCCCTGGCGTCCGAACCGCCGGCCTATCTGGTCCTGGCTCTGTCGGCCGCAATCGTGGCCTTGGCAATTTTCGCGGTCGTGGCTATATTGGCAGTCGTGGAGACAGAGGGGGAGGCTTTCGGGGAGGAGTCAATAGGAACCAGAGAACTGACAATTCCGCCAACGCCCCCCGAATCTCAGCCGCCGGATCTATCGATCGTGATACCGGTAGAGGACCCTCGGCCTTGACCTGCGCGAGTCGCAACCCGGAAGACAATGCAGCAGCCGCGCACCAGGTCATGCGCAACACTGGGGCGAGGCGATACACATCGGTCACTCGAGGTGTCCCAGAGGGGGTCCGCGCACTTGCCCAAAGAAGGCAATGGCTCAGAAGCGTCATGTTCAGTGACTCAGATGAGCCTAATCGTCGAGCAGTCGACGATCTCATGAACCTCGACACTCATGAATCCCGGGCTACCGACGCGAGGGATCCCTGTGTCGCAAATGTCGATGTCCCTCAAGAGCGGGCTACCGCTGATGAGGCGAAAGAGGATAGCGCCTAATCTTGCAGAATCACTCGGCGACACAAAGCATCACCCCCGGTCATTATCGGATCACAGACGTCTTTGCCTACCCGCGGCGACTGTACCGCCTACCAAGGAGACGGAATCCTTGTGGTGACAACCACAAACGCCTACGCAGTGAGCAATACTCAGCTTTGCCTGACAGAATTTGCGCTGACTGATCAGCATCGCTGATATCCTTTTCACAAACTATATCCACATGCTCTCGTTGGGAATGTCGAAATCCACAACAACGCTTTTCTTCAGCTTTCCATCGACTACAAGAACAAACGAACCCTCCAGAAGGATTCTACGTACGTCTCTACCCTTGAGGAGGCTATTGTAAGTCAAGCGTCTTCACTACTATACAGATACTAACGCTTCCAAGTCAGCCCCGGGTTTCTGTCAATCCTCTTGCAGCTGTAGCTCCGGTTATGTCTCAGGTCACAGCTCAGCCTCAAGCGCCTGTCAATCCTCCCGCAGCTTCAGCTCCAGTTGCAGGTCCACTGTCAGTACATTCGTCCGTCCAAGCCTACTCCCGATATCAGGCGCCTTCATCTGA
The DNA here is from genome assembly GCF_003316985.1 of Fusarium coffeatum. NCBI lineage: Eukaryota > Fungi > Ascomycota > Sordariomycetes > Hypocreales > Nectriaceae > Fusarium > Fusarium coffeatum. Next base: position 12,223 of record NW_022157937.1, on the reverse strand, counting down.
AGCATCATCGAGATTGAAGCCAATCGCGGCATGAAGACCGGTTTCGAAAACGAGAATTTCATGGAAGGATAAGGGCGATAGAAGATTGTTGCCTGCCGGGTCTGATCATTGAGGAAGCTCAAACTGCATCGAATGGGATAATACAGACGCGAAATACAACACTGATCCACACTCTGAATTGACGTTGCACTACTCAAATGAATTGTTTTGACATGATCATACCGAAAATCGCTGAGTTACTTTCAGACATGGACGGATAGCTAACATTCCTCGAGTTGAGGCAGAACACTCCGAAAACGATCGCTATCACTTGGCAAGGTCCCTCACCCAGGGCTTCAACAGCACGGTCGAGACAACAATTCGATACTACAGCGATCAGTCCACGAGCTCAACAGCCTCGACTCCCATACCCTTCTGTCATTCAACGTAGCCAAGACTCCGGGATCATGACACCACTTGGCAGCTATTGTGTGATGAGAACGGGCCAGATCTGACCAAGGCTCTATGCATTTGGGACCATGACACGAGAACCGGAACGACGCCCGGGTTGACGACACTGATAGGCGACATTATACCAGCTATGCCGCCATTCGTTTACAGTGAAAGTGCCTTTAGTGTCAGTCGAAGTAGGTGCCTGCGATATAGACTCGTGTGGCAGCTGGTAACCGGTGAGTTGTGGGAGGCTACTTATCAGAGGCCGAGTTTCTCCAGAACGTCCTTGACTTGCAATCCCTTCAGCATTATTCTCTGAACACCATGGTCCGCCGCGGAGCCTCCTCAATCACGATCGGATTCGACTTTCAGTCACAGCATCAAATCGCAGCGGCCGACATCAGACAATCTCATCGCAAAGGCGACATCACTTTCCAAACTCTCGCTACAATCGCCCATGGACTACAACAAGCCTGCAGGTATTGACTCATGGACTATTTGTTACTTGCGGAGCTGATAGTTACTTTAGGCAACGATAGCCTTGCGGAAGACCAAACCTCGAGAACAACAACCTAGTTCACTCCTACGCCGCCGACACAATGACTAAGAACGTCTCGACCTTTGTACTCGGATTTGAAGCTAAATGGTTTCTACAGCTCAACGCATATCGATAAAAGAGCCCTCGACTCGCAAGCGACCCGATACGACTCTCATCCAATGCTTAGATCATCCTATTTCATGGACCGAGAGACAAGTGCCGACCGAGACCACTTCCCTGCGATGCGACCGTACGAGAATGCTGCGGTCAACACGACACAACCCCTCCTTTTCCACGGATTTGACCCCCAGCCTCACTATCCAGACCTTATTGACGAGACTTCTGGGTTGTCGTTCTGGTACGATTCGTGCTACGACTTTGGGCATTCTATCGTGGCGCCTGGGAAACGAATGCCGATTGAGACGGCGCAATCATGAGATGATTGGCGTCGATGATATTGCCGAGCCTCCGACTTGCAAGCAACTTGGAATACCTCTTGTTGAGCCTTGGGACCGTCACATCCTTATGCTATTGATGACAACACCTTACTAATGAAGATGAAGGGTCTTTCATACGCCGGCGACCCGCTGCGCCTCTTGTCTCCCGGTGTACTCGATCTGCTCCAACATCACCCTGACCTGACCGACGAACTTGAGCCTTACATCGACTCAATCAGCGACCTAGTGTAACTCTCCTTCCATCGCGCATTCGACCTGCTATTGAGCCCATCCGACAATGACCCGTCTCTCGTGCCGTCCACACGAACCCATCAAGGGCTCTAGAGACGAGGCGCTATGGTCGCCAAATGATTCTCTACGCCAACTGGGCTTGATGTCGTAAGTCAGGTCAATTGTCCAGCTTTCCAGTTCACTGACTGCCCGGCGCAGCCATTAATGGATCGAAACACCATCTCAGCCCTATCATGTCGTTGACGATTCACAATACACCAATCTTTGGGGCCCAACTAAGCCTCAAAATGACGTACAAAGTTATCGGCAGTTGGACATCCGACGGCATTCAATTGCGCCGCTTGTTATCGGACGAATAAACATCCCGGTTCTTAGTCGGTAATTCATGTCGCATTCGGTACGAGCGCACAGGGGTGAGACGGGGCTGTGCGCCCGAAACGCAATTGAAGCATGTGATGAGACACAGACGAGTTTGAGAGATGAAACTGGCTTTTGGTATATAAAGAGTCGACAGGTATCAATTGAAACGAATCCTTCAACAGAAACAATCACAGCAATCATGGCACCTATTCCAAAGACTCAAGGGACTATTCACGATGACTCGACTTCAATTGGGAGACGTTTTGTTGACCTCGCCAAGGTTTGTGCAGGGTAACCAACCACTTGAGCATCAACTAACGAGTTAGTTCCTCTCATCATTGAAAGGCGATCTAGACCTCGCGAATGTTACTGCTCCCCCATTCTTCCTCGCTCCATCATCAGTCGTCGAAAATCCTGGAAGCTGGGCACAGCGACCATGCCTCTTTACAGCTCCAACGAAAGAACTCGACCCAGCAAAGCGGAGTCTCTCAGTCCTTCAATTGTTCCTCGCCGGTCTTCGGAGTCAACTCTATGTCGCTGGTGCACCCAACGTCAGCATCAAGAAGCCTCTCAACGCATTTCTTGGCGAGATATTCCTGGCGTCCTGGAGTGAGAATGACAGCGATACGAGATTAGTCGTCGAACAAGTCAGCCATCATCCACCGATTACCGCCATGCATATCGCCAGTGAGAAACATGGCATCCGAGCAGATGGGTATGGACGAGTCGAGATGACATTTAACGGGAACATCAACATCAAACAAATGGGCCATGCGGTGATACATCTTGACAGATTCGACGAGGATTATCTGGTCCCACTCACCGATGTCACTGTCCGTGGATTCATGTCCGCTTGTCTTTATCCCGAGATTACCGGCACATACACCATCAATTCGAGCTCTGGGTATGTTTCTGAGATTGACTTCTCGGGAGCCGGGTTCTTCCGAGGGAAGAAAAACTCTTTTGAGGCGAAAGTCTATCACCAAGACCAGCCCAAGAAGATCTGCTACAGGATTTCTGGAGTCTGGAGCGAGGGCTGGAAGATCACCGATGGGAACGGCAAGCTGGTGGGAACACACAGTGTCGAGCCAGAGACCTCGTCAATGGACATCAGATCGCTGGAGGAGCAGGACCCACGAGAGTCAAGACGAGCATGGGAAGATGTCATAGCGTCTCTTGAACAAGGAAACTATCGCGACGCATCGGCAGCTAAACACAAGGTCGAAGAAGCACAAAGACAAAAGAGAAAAGAGGAGAAGGCGTCAGGAAAGACATGGCAGCCCGCTTTGTTCAGGAATAGTCCTGGAAATGAGCATGAAGTATTCCATCGGTTGGCCAAGGGGACCAAGTGGCAACTTTATGACCAAGAGACTAGAGGAGTTTGGACAATTGACGAGGAGAGTTTGCGTCAGATGGAATAGACGCTTTACTGTTAGAAATAGATACCCAATATTGCATGTTCCTTCCACTTCGTGTCATGAATCAATTTGAAGTGCCCTTGGGATATTAGAAGGATTGACCCCAAAGGCTTAAGAGACAAAGTTGGTCATGTTGTGCCGGCTTAGACGAGCTTTTAGACTATTTTATTCTGGTAGTCTAAGACTTAGATCACATTTCTACTATTACTCACCCAAATGCATATGCCAACTAGGTCAGTGCCCATCGTGAGCCTAGCAGCAGTTGTTGACGAGGATGTCGCATCTGGAGTGCCATGGAGCAGGCAGTCGGCAGGAAGTGGGGCTCTTGCCAGCTGTAGCAACGACCTGCCCGTTACTGGCCGATGCGAACAAGCTTCAACCATCTTCAACTATGCTCAATCATTTTACATCATTCTTTACTCCTAGTCCGAGGTTATACCTTAAACTATGGAGAACAACAATAACCATGCCGCCTCAGCGTACCCAAGGACACCGTCTGAGTTCTGGCGACCCATAAAAGATCGAGCAGCCGCGCTGATGAAGAAGATTCCCGCGATGCGACAAATGTCAAGGAGAATGCAGGGACTTTGAATCAAGATCTGGTATGACCCTTCCCTCGCGGCGAATCTGACCTTTAACTGATAGTATCTAGGCCCCGAGGCGTACTGAGTGTGCGAGTCGCAAACGACCCGGCACGGTTCCTGGCGACAATTCAAGCATTCGACTTCAGCGTTGTGAGGGGGACAGTTACGATTGAGACGTCCTATCAACAGTGCGACCAAGACAACGAGAGCTTTGCGGCTAATACACCACAAATGTTCCTTCGTCACGCATTTGACCTGCAACTAAGACTAGCGATCATACTGCTGTGCTTGAAATTTACAGGCGATCTGGCACGACTCTTGCCGAGCAGGCCATCATCTCATGGCGGCCTGGGGATGATCGCAATCGAGGCACGTACCTAGCACGCGACTGAACTGACGGAAGCTGACACTTTGACTCGCCAGGAATCTGGCAAGGCTCCTGCCTCACCGCGTATTCGACCTACCATCCACATATCCTACAAACACCAATCTTTCATCACTATACATCGATGCCGCATTTCCGAGACTCTCCCACCAGAGTGAGCCACAAGAAGGACCCAGAGAATCTTGTCCATACAACAACATGTCAACAGTCAGCGCCGATGCCGTCGAGACGTTGTCGACTTGTTCGCTTTGAGTCACATGGATGTCAATTCACATGCTTAGGAAAACGTTCCTGCAGTCCTTCTGAGGTTGAAGTCCAATAGCACACCGCCGACACACAGCCACACGCCCTCCAGCTAAACATACCCTCCGAATAGCCCCCACGTCATCGGGCCCCTGTATTGAATCCCTCGAGCGGGATTGACCGCTAGGTACCACTACACAGACGGTCGTCTGTGAACCTCCGTCGACGACAGAAGAACCTCAAGCACATATCGTCTTACTGCGCGACCAATGATTAACCAGCTCCAATGCCGCCAGACACTCCCTTCACCTTGTTGTCAATGATCTGGCGAGACGGGATGACTAGCAACTATTTCGGCACCCCTATTCTCGAACGTTTATTAGAACGTGGACAGAGGAATCTCGCGCGCAACCTATGCCAGGAATGGATCTGGAAGAGGAGTCACGAGCAGAAGGCAGGAGGGATTGCTGGCCTGATTGAAGCTCATGAGGCTGATACCACGAACATCACCACCAATCCCTCGACAAACAGTTCGCAAAGCTGACACGGCGCTTGTTCACGTCGACTGCTCATGCCGCTTATTCGCAGCCTAACCTTTAGTCCCGTCAACATCAAACGAACTCGGTGACATCAGAGGGCGTTGGGTATCGCAACGGCGAGGCCACCTTCTAAAACCTCACGTCGAGTCGTCGGTGAACCATTACACCCCCACAGGCATTGATTCATTGACTATTGCTATTCGCAAAGATGGCAGCAGTTACAGACTCCGATAGCCTTGCAGGGAATCAATCACCGAGAACAGTAACTCTGGCCACTCCTACGCCGCCGCCGCATGTTTGCCCCCACGCCATCACGAAATCGGATGGAAGCCAAGAATTGAACTATCGAGCTCACTCAAGCCGAGCACTTTGAGATTAATGTTTCAGGTGTTGATATTGAGGTCTGTATGTGTCACCTGGTATTCAGACTCGCCACTGACGGCCGCCATCAGGAGTCACCCGATCAGAAAGCGACCGACCATAGCGTACCTCAACAGCAATTCCATCGCACTCTTCGATTCAACGCCAGTCCGAGTCAAGGACGTTCAACGATCAAGGCCCAGTGCAGTAGCGCGCGCTATCCCCCACCGGCATTAGGCCATTGGACTGCTCCTCAACGCCGTCGAGAACCGACATTCACACAAGCTCTGCAACGTTTTCAGACCACTCACCATCGCCCTGGGCTCGGTAGTTGGCCTCCGACTATGAATTCGGTACTCCGACGGGCCTTTGAGGCAGAAGGAAGAGCACGCGACACTTTGGCTTCTATGCACAGAGTCCTATAAAGACTATTCTCTTCACCAGGATGATCACTTGATCTCGAAACAAAGGTCAACGGAGGGCGCTGCCAACGTAGTATATCGCATTCTGTACCGAGCCGACTGAACATAAACGACCGCCTGCTATTCATTCCGCAGACCTCAATACCCGACACACGAGTGCTGTTCACGGTGAAAGGGGAGCATGGACGACAGAAACAAGAACGCTCGACCGGAGCTGAAAGGACATGGCGCATGCTATATCATTGCTAGCTTTCGGGTACCCGACATCCTCAACCAGGCCACTACCAACGGGCAACATAGACGTTATCAATAGATCAACTCAGCTTCTCCTCGACCCTTGTCTCGTGTCCAGGCCCAGTGGTTGACAATACACGTCGGTACCCCGAACACTTCCTGATATCACCCTTGGGAAGGTTACGACCAAGGCCGATCATTCAACACATTGCTGTATCGGCGATTGATGAGGGTCCGTGTGAGTCACTTCCCCATTCCCGGAAGGCGCATTGTATTGACGGTTCACTCGCAGTACGGAACACCCATAGACGATATCGGAATATGCTACAATCAAGCTCCTCCGCGGCGAAGCTACAATCTCAATCTCTACATCGGCCGAAGCTGTCCACGCATACGGCAGAGTCGATTGCTGATGTTTGGAGTCAATACCAATCAACGGGTAAATACTGCTCACGATTGCCTATATTCTGTTGAGAAGCACAGTAGCATGTCGGATTGTGGGTACGGCGGTTTGTCGACAAGCTTCGCATTTTCAATCAAGACGCAATCCTATAGTGACACGAGGTGAGTTGTGTTTTGGATGAATAGTCGGAAGCCTAGCTAACATTTGCTTGACAGCTATAGAAGCACCTCATCAAGTGCAAACAGGTCTCGCCGTCAATCCACTACAAAGCAATCCTAAGTGACAGCGCCTTTGACCAAGCTGTTTGGCCTGCGCTGTGGTCATTCAATTGTGTTGATCCGACCACCCCTTTGTCCAACCGGCTTGGCTGCAATACGTACAATCGACTTGCGGAGGGCGGAAAGGAAAACGCATAGGAGGTCGCAAAGGATGGTTGCTCGCATTTGTCGGATGTACTGCGATGTTTGGTGTCAGGCTTGGTAGGTGATTGGCGATTACACTTGCTTGTTGCCGATATCAAACATCAATCTTTACAGATTTGGCACAGTTGATGGCTGAGAACACTTTCCGGGTACATCAAAGGTGACGGTGACAATCCTCTATACAGGTTGGAAAAAGAGCATAAAGGAAGGCCTTGAACCGCCTCTATCTTCGACATCAACATCTATATATTATATACCTGCCTGGACGTGCCGTGGTATCTTTCAGCATCAACCTATATACAACGTACCTCTTCTCTCAACGCTAGACGAATCTTTCGAGAAAGTGACGCCGACGACGTCACGATTGTGCTCACGAACGCCAAAGGCTATGAGTTTCCAGTCTTTGTCCAGCGCGCCTCCGGGAATGCCTCTGACGAGGTTCAACAGCGTCCCAACTAGGATGTGGCCGTCAATCTCGCATGGTGGCAAGGCAGGTAATGTCAGTCAATTCTTCACCCAGGCACTGTACTAACACATCTAATTCAGTGCATCCATTCAAGCGAGCCTTTTCCCCAGACATCAAGAACGACGCTCCGTGGCTTTCTCCAGCATCAAGCTATATATAACGTGTCTCTTCTCTCAACACTAGACCCTTCGAAGTGATTTCCCCTGAGGGAGGCACGAACGGTTCGCTTGAGTACCCTGCTAGCTGTAAGCGAGCATATACGGAGCAGACCAAAGTTGACATTGAAGGGATCCTCAAGATGAAGGAGGACCTGAAGGTGTTCGAGAAGGTCATCACCGAGGCACAGCGCGAACCTGACCCATTCAAACGGTAACAGACCAGTCCATTTGCGCCTTCAAAACCTTCAGCAAGCTGACTCATGAAGAAAGTACAGGTCATTCCAAGCCCATCGCCACCAACCACTTTTCTAGGCTTGCCTAGATCTCATGGCTCTATCGGCTGATCCGTCGCGGCTGCCCTATACACTCAGAATGCGATACCACCTACTTCATCGCTGACAGCGCCGATCTCTGCTATATATCACTCAGAGCTCAACACACAGAAGAACTGGTCAACGGGAATTCAAGAGACGAGATAACTTGGTGACGCTATGCAAGCTTTGACCAGCACTTGGATTACTTGAAGAACGGGTCTTCCTACACCCACGTGGTCGCCTCGAGACTTGTGCGCTCGTCTCGAACCCTCTATGTGCGCTTCAGGACCAGGAAGCCACCATTGTGCCGCTCTCTTTATATACCTCGACTCCGATCCCATCATCCGCAGCGTCAAAGTCAATCTGGCACTACTTCCCACAGAATTCGCCTAGTCGGCATCGATGATCTTGACAGATACTGACGGGATAACATCAAGACTGGAGGTAGAGTCAAATGTCTCGTCTGCATTGTAGGGCGACGCATTGAGCTTCGCCAACAGCCCAGTCCCCTTGATGTCATTTTGGAAAAGCAAGAGACAAGAGGACATGAGTTCGACGAGGCCCAGCAAAACTGAGCAAAAGGACGCCTCTCCCGGGTTTATATACATGACACACATCTACGAGCCACGAAGTAAGCAGTTGGAGCATTCTCTTTCGGCATCCACGGTGGCAATCTATAGGGTAATATCGTTTCGCAATTGGAGGAGCGTTCCTGGAATTTCATGTCTTAACATAACTTGTCAGTAGGATTAAATGTGATGTATAGTGAAGAACAGGATACTCTATCGCTGGACTGAACAAGGATCAAGGCGAATATTGTCGTTACGAACAGTTCAGTGACCTGTCCTGAGCAGTTTGGGATTTTGGAAGAAGACAAAATGTGTATAGGGTAAATGGAGCCTGGATAGAAGTATGTAAAAATCAATGTTAAATACCTATATGATATCTCCTATCCTGCTTCCGTGATTCAATTGATGCCTCTAGTGATACGTTGGCTTGACTATAATGCGATTGACTGGGCGTTGCCAGTAGCCACAGAAGAATCTTGGAGTAGAGAACAACAAGTCTTCCGCTATCACTCAAATCAAACGATCGATCACTGGGGCCAAGCCCGTTTCCGCCGATGTGGTTTGCAGATTCAGTTGATCGCGATGTCCGAAACGGCGCCGGTTAGAGCGATTGGATTGCGGGGCGGGCGGAGGCGACGGAGCGAGCGGAGCGGAGGGTCAACAAAGCGGTGGGTCGGCGGAGCGGCAAAGAGCTAGTCTTGGACGGAAGGGACGATCGGAGCACGCTGTAACTGATCAGTGATGCGATCGCGACATTGAGCAGTGTAATTCTTTCAACTTGGTCGCTGGATTTATTGTTGAGATGCTTACCTGTTTAGTGCTGCTCAAACATAAATTTGGAGAGTCAATAAGGGCTTCATCTCAGAGGGACTCGAGCGATGGCCCAACTAGTACCCACAAATTCTCAAGGGAAGGAAGGTCGAGCTGCATAGACCCAGGTCCGGTGGGTCCTTCCAAGATCCAAACAATCAACCCACCAAATCGCACCCTCATCATTTGAAGATGGCGACCATCGTCGAGCACCTCAAGGTGGGCTGAAACGTCATGAATGCGCATAAGGTACTGACATATCTATCATAGACCAGAGAAACAACGATCACCCATGCGAAAACGCGCCGAAGATAGTCCGTCATTCGAAGCCTCACCAGCCTTGAGCCCGCTCCACTCGACAACGCCGTGCATAAGCCAAGAGCTCGACGACCCGCGACACATGGCTCCAGAGCTGAACAATCCTCGATTCGTGATTATTTCATGCACCTTCTCATCAAGCTGCCAACTCCTCCCTCAGAGTCGCATGTCCTACGTCTTACCTCGTCTAACCACGTTGACGCCGGTGACACCTGCGACGACCATGATAGGCGAACTGCCCACAGACGAACAAGGTTCAGTGTCTCCACGCCAAGGGGTACTGAAACTACATCGACCAATAGTCGATGACAGGTCACCCAAATCAGGAAAACAACGGTCACCAGTGGAGGCGCGGGCTATAACCATACTTTTCTCTGAGACGCCATTCGAGCGGACGATGGCGTTTGTCAATTGAATCAGCTACCGAGTGTGCGGTCACCATTTGAGAGGCAATTACATAATCACCTTCCGATTCCTGGATCCCGAGCAGCAGACAATCTTCACCAGACATCAATCACACTATCGAACCAACGCTTCACCGGACGCGTCAACAGGCTGCCGAACATCGACCAGCGACTCGGCAAACGAAGCAGATGGATTCATCCGTGTTACGGACTTCGATCTTGATGCTGTCAACTGCCTTGTTGAGTTCCTGAAGAGGAGTGAATATGAAGTGAACTGCGTACTCCTCCCTAGTGTTACGGTACTTGGTAAGTGAATATATTACTAGCCTATTAGCGGTGGTAACTGACCCTTTGTAGCGGGAACTGGAAAAGACCTTACTAAAGTACTCTTTATTTGAGACTTGCTTATTCGATGTACACATGAGTGGCATGGGGCTTTACTATAAAATCCCGAAGCTCTCAGAGTTCGCTAGAAAGCAGATTGAGAAGATCATTTCCCTCCACTGGAACCACCAAAGAGACTGATACTCTAAACAATAAATCTTGATCTCCCCATTCTCTTCGACCGGTGTGAGACTACTTCACTTTGGCGCCCATGCAAGAACAACCTTTCTGTCACCCATTATTCGCGAACATTATGTAAATTTCTTGCAAGTCACGTCTCTCAACGCGTACAGGTTCGCGAACTTCATGGCGCAGATGAGGGATGTTACTCGAACAAAGAAGAATCGCGGAATGACCGACAAATCTTTCAATGGAATGGGTGTGGGTAAACCCAATACGGCGGCTCCCCAAAGTAGGTACTTTGAACTGGTGTCGTTGTTAATGGATTGGCTCTAACCAAGGTAGACTCCATAGTTATCACAAGACGACCTCGAACCTCGAACCTCGAACCTGCCGCCCGATTATCGTTACTGCGAAACCCATGTGGGAAACCTGGTCCATTGTCTCCAACTTAGTCGCCGTCTCCGATCCCAGGCTGCAATGCCCATGATGGTCTTCGTATCATCCGAGATAAGTGGTTCCACAGCGGAAGACGATGAGCTAGTACCGGCAACGGCACCGTTAAACTCTATTCATCGTCTGTTGCTACGAATGGCCCGTCGCCGAATTGATCCACGATGAAGAATTGGCTTGTGCCCTTCGCTTCGACTTGAGATTCTGCAATCATCAGTATGACCATGGGAAGGCCCTTCAATCCGATCGACAAGATGATCGATCGATACATCGCCTCGAGCTTAGGTTCTGAAAACAAGTGTGGGAGCCTTGAATATCATGGCGCAGAGAGAAGTGATGCGGCTGCTCACATTGATACTGATACAGTCGCTCAATGCGCCAGATCCTGATACAAAGGTATGAGCTTCAGCAGAATTATTCACAGCAAGTGTATTCTCGATTGATAACCAATTCTGACTATCTACTGACAGACACTCCGACCTTCCACACCGAACACAGCCTTAATCGGCTGCACTTCTAGCCAAGCGCGCACGCTGTCTCGAATGCTACCAGTGAATCAGGAATGATCCATACACGGTGATGACCAAAACTATCGACACCGCGCCTGGCCGTGATCAGACCGCGAACCTTTTCGCTCGTACCGGCGGAGGAGGCTATATGGCGAGGTGCTCCACCGCAGCAATATTGGAATACGGATCGGGTTTTGTCACTCGAACGATTGAATCGAGAAGCTCAATTAAGCGTCCTCTGTTACGTTAGTTGTATTCTGTTAATATAAATAAACATAGACCGTTTAAGCTATTGTTACCTAATTATAGAGCTTAAGCAATATGTAATATATTATAGAAACCTATATCTTTAATAGCATAGGGATTATAGGATAATATTAAAACTAAAGGTAGACTTAAATATCTTATCTATATTATAAAGTAATATATTAAGCTTTACTAATATCTTAGTTTTCTTAATATTATCTTAAAAAAGTAAAAGATAAGAAAATATAAGTTAAATAAAGCTTACTAAAACTATTTTTATATACTTAATAAACTTTATAAGTTTTAATCTTATAACTAATTAATCTTTACTTTCTTAATTTATTTAACTATACTTAAATCCTATTATAGTAAAAGATTATAGTAAAAAACTATAGTAAAAGACTATAGTAAAAGATTAGACTAAAAAACTATAGTAAAAAACT